>NC_056744.1:229136806-229139306 GCF_019279795.1 Protopterus annectens
TTACACATGTACATGCACAATTCTTCTCCTACACAGGAGAGAGATAAGCTGAAAATAAATAACTTAATATCTCTGAACAGAATAAAATCACAAAAAAATCAAGTCTTTTGGGCATAGGAGCCCTTCTAACATTCTACATCTAGGACTTAGGGGGTCTGAACGCTTGAATTCTTTTTTCTTCTATTCTGCTTATCTGTAACATCTGCACTTGTGCATAAATGCATTATATCATTTATATTTTGTATTACATATTTTGAAATTGAAAAGGAGTCAATAGACTCATTATTCATTACATTAGTGAAGGACACAGAATACAGCACTGAGTGCTCCTATTTGTATTTATGCAGCCAAGCTTTACTGCAGATTTTAGAGTAGACAGAAAATTCTATATATAGCACAGTTCATGTGCCATACTATCAGGGCCTGTCATGCAAGTGTTTGTGTGTGTGTGTGTGTATATGTGTGTGTGTGTGTGTGTGTGTGTGTGTGTGTGTGTGTGTGTGTGTGTGTGTGTGTGTGTGTGTGTGTGTGTGTGTGAATATTCATGCCAAAATGTGAATTCTTAACCCAACTACACTAGACTAAACCTCTTAAGCCCCTCCCCATCATCTCATTTCCTCCCAACCATCCTTGCCTCCACTTAACCCTTTCACCTCCCAAACTCACTTACTTCCTTTAATATTAACCTACCCCCCCATGGAGATGTCCCGGGCAGGGCCGGCCTTAGGCATAGGCGAACTAGGCGACCGCCTAGGGCGCCGTAAAGGCCAGCATCGTAAAGGGCGCAATTTCATACTTTGAAATCTCTCTTTTCAGCAACATTGCGCCCAGCCCCATTGTAGCATTGCGCCCTCCCCCACTTCCGTAATTCATTCACAGCACATAGAAGAATCTACAGTGCTAGCTATTCCACCCCCCCCGATGAGTTTTCAGTGGCTGCTCTTGTTTGGTATTATTTAAAGCATCCAATCAATGATGCTTTCGTACCATGACGTCCCTGGCTACTGCTCCAATCCAGAGTATATAGTGCAGCTCACGCCCGCCTCTCATTCCTTTCTTCATTGTCGAGATAGAGGCAGGCGTATCTATTGGCTGAGTGACATTACTTCCTGTTCTGTTCTTGATCGGTGGACAGTCTGGATGGCGTGGATTATCAGCGGACTAGCTCCCTGTACAACACGTGGGCTACCAAGTTGGATTTTCGCTTTTTTTCTCATCGGATTCGTGTCCCTTGTTTGCTTCCTTTGGCTTTTGAAGGTAAGTAAGTCGATTCAGAAAAAAGTTGAACTTTGCAGTAGAACTAGAGGGGATCTGTCTGGAATGGAATGATTTTTTTGAATATTTAAAGATCGGCACATGTTAGTACTATTTTCAGTGACTGCAATGCAACTAGCTGTTTAAATAAATCGTATTTTGTTGTGTGAGCTGCTCCATAAGGCTAACTTGTGATGCTGCGGCATGTAGTTCTGCCTGTGGGAAATCATTAGATTATTTTGCTTTGCTGTGGTCTATGATTTTGTATCTGAAAGAAGAATTTGCTTTTTGTACAGATCTCGTAATTGTGACAAACATAAAAGTCAGTAAATGTGAAAATTTGGTTGACTTTGGATAGACAACCAGGTATATATTTGATTTACAAAATAGTATTTTGGGTCCAGCAACTCCAAATTATGTACATGTGGATCCTTGAAACATTAATCTGAGCCTAGCAGTTTTACTGCCTGTCAAAAATGTTTTGGTTGCCCAAGTTAGGCATTTTTGCCTTATGTAATGAATTTTGGTTGATTAGTTGATTAGTTGCTAATCTAGTATTACATTTTATTTGTTTTTAGTTCGGTAGAATGAGATAGGTTGATTCACTTTCCATTTGGCCAAAGCTCTCCTAATTATTTTTATAACTGTAATAATTCTGAGGTAAGCCAGTGGTAGCAGAACCCTTTATACTTAATGTAGCTACTGAGGATAGTCTATTATATATTAGTAATTACGTTATATAATGCAGAAGTCCGGTCAATTTGCTCAGGTTCATTAAGTAAGGTTGCACTGCAGGAATCTTGAATATACTTTGGATAAATAAGTTAGGGGGAGGCATCTAGTGAGATTTAAAGGACCACTAAGGTAGTATAGTGCAGTTATCACTCATGGCAGTAGGAAGTGCAGAGATATGACTTAATTTGTAAAGAAGTTATATGTGAAGAGTTGGATTTTTATCAGTGGAAGAGTTTGGTCTTATGCAGTCTCTAACCATCTGTTTTTGAGTATATAGACCTGCAAAATTCTGAGAGAGTAATTTTTCTTTGTGGTCATTCCAATCTATGTTGATATCACCAATGAGAGCTACTTTATGTTGATTGGTAAACTTAAGTATAGTTTTGAATGTTTGTTGTAGTAAACTTAAGAATGAGGTTGGTGGGATATATAATATTACTATAAAGAATTTAGTATGTTTTCCTAACTGTACTTGAATAAAATGCTTGGTTTGGGGTTATAATAGTTGTAG
>NC_056744.1:229144306-229169306 GCF_019279795.1 Protopterus annectens
ATGCAATCGGCAGCTAAGGGGCTGCGATATTTTTTAAGCCTTGAAGAAATAATCGGTGTGTTACTAACTGTGCAACTAGTTCACATTAAAACAAATGCATAAAAACCAGATAGAAGTTCCGGTCTTGAAATACTTTGTACATAGTGTAATAGAATATATCAGATTACTCTTCTAATGTGCTTAATAAGATATTGAACTAAATTGCTTGCAATAACACATTGCAAAACTTTAAAATGCAATTGGCAGCTAAAGGGCTGCGATAAACGTGAAAAAATGCAATATATAAAAAACCCATATATACAACGAACAATATAAGAAAAAAACCAATGCCAAATTCCAATAGATTTTCGTGTAATCAAATATCCTTATCTTTTCCCTTCTAAATCTTGGGACATTTAAATTTCCCATAAGCAGTCCTTCAAATAAAAGCCATTACTGTATATGGGCTGTATAGAAAGGCATGGAAGGAGCGATGAATAAGCACTAACCATGCAGCTGTTTAGGTGTTCGCTAGGGATTTCAGAATGATAAATTCCGAATCAGCTGTATGAAACAGCTTATTCAATGAATTACATTTATTTACTCGATTTTTCCAATCTATGATAAGGTGAACATAATTGATTAACGATATCCCAACACAACCCAAATAAAACATATATATATTGCTACGAATATAACTGGATCAAGGTGTTATTATAATATACAAACCATAAGTTTTCTCCTAAATCAAAAATTGACTTCAGGATTCCCATACTCCAAAAATTCAGTGAAATTCATAGAATGCAGTAAATTACTTACTTAGAAAGGAAACATATTTTTGTAACAATCTATAAAATTATAATATTTTTCTATATCAACTGGATCAACTATTAATTTATCAAATTTACATATAAATACTATATAATTAAATATTTGTAACCAAATAGTCAAAAAATATACAAAGCTAAATACAAACAGAATAGTGTACTAATGACTAGTGTAAAAATTATAACACTAAAATATAAAATATAAATATAAAATAATATGCTGAATTTGTATGAATGTAAATACTTAATACTCTAAAGTCCTCATTTATAAACATAATCTAATATAACAATTAATATATCCAAGAACAACTAAAATTGGGAAGAAATTCTTCCTTATTAATATTTCTTCCTGTTGTTCAAAACTGGCTTAACAGATACAGATTGGTTAATCCCAGGAAATATATGTGCTTTTAGAGTCAAAATCCATTTCAACTCCCTAATAGCTAACTGGTTATTATTATCTCCTTCTCTGGGGTTCAGAGGTAACTTCTCTAACACTTTGAAGCCAAAACTATGGGTATTATGTTCTATAATGTGTTTGGCTAAAGCATTAGTCTCTTTTCTAATGTCGTAACAGTGGTTGTAAACCCTATCGCGAAGCCGTCTTTTAGTTAATCCAACGTAGAACACGTCACAATGGTTACACGTGGCCAAATATATCAAATTACTGCTATTACAATCACTGAAAAATCTAGGAATGAAGGTAAATATACCTTCTGGATGTATAAAACTAATGTGTTTGGATATGTATGGACACATAGAACAGCCACCACAAGGAAAGGTACCAAACTTATCATAATGTACTTTACTATATAGGGAAGTACGTTCTAAACAGAGAATTTCTTTCAGACTCTGAGAGGTTCTATAACTGAACCTGGGGAATTCACCCACTATGGTTTTAGTAAAGGGATCTGTAACCAAAACATTCCAATTCCTGATAATAATCTTATTTAAGTTAAAACTGTCACTAGTGAACTTACCTCTGAACCCCAGAGAAGGAGATAATAATAACCAGTTAGCTATTAGGGAGTTGAAATGGATTTTGACTCTAAAAGCACATATATTTCCTGGGATTAACCAATCTGTATCTGTTAAGCCAGTTTTGAACAACAGGAAGAAATATTAATAAGGAAGAATTTCTTCCCAATTTTAGTTGTTCTTGGATATATTAATTGTTATATTAGATTATGTTTATAAATGAGGACTTTAGAGTATTAAGTATTTACATTCATACAAATTCAGCATATTATTTTATATTGATATTTTATATTTTAGTGTTATAATTTTTACACTAGTCATTAGTACACTATTCTGTTTGTATTTAGCTTTGTATATTTTTTGACTATTTGGTTACAAATATTTAATTATATAGTATTCACATGTAAATTTGATAAATTAATAGTTGATCCAGTTGATATAGAAAAATATTATAATTTTATAGATTGTTACAAAAATATGTTTCCTTTCTAAGTAAGCAATTTACTGCATTCTATGAATTTCACTGAATTTTTGGAGTATGGGAATCCTGAAGTCAATTTTTGATTTAGGAGAAAACTTATGGTTTGTATATTATAATAACACCTTGATCCAGTTATATTCGTAGCAATATATATGTGTTTTATTTGGGTTGTGTTGGGATATCGTTAATCAATTACGTTCACCTTATCATAGATTGGAAAAATCGAGTAAATAAATGTAATTCATTGAATAAGCTGTTTCATACAGCTGATTCGGAATTTATCATTCTGAAATCCCTAGCGAACACCTAAACAGCTGCATGGTTAGTGCTTATTCATCGCTCCTTCCATGCCTTTCTATACAGCCCATATACAGTAATGGCTTTTATTTGAAGGACTGCTTATGGGAAATTTAAATGTCCCAAGATTTAGAAGGGAAAAGATAAGGATATTTGATTACACGAAAATCTATTGGAATTTTGCATTGGTTTTTTTCTTATATTGTTCGTTGTATATATGGGTTTTTTATATATTGCATTTTTTCACGTTTACCGCAGCCCTTTAGCTGCCGATTGCATTTTAAAGTTTTGCAATGTGTTATTGCAAGCAATTTAGTTCAATATCTTATTAAGCACATTAGAAGAGTAATCTGATATATTCTATTACACTATGTACAAAGTATTTCAAGACCGGAACTTCTATCTGGTTTTTATGCATTTGTTTTAATGTGAACTAGTTGCACAGTTAGTAACACACCAATTATTTCTTCAAGGCTTAAAAAATACCGCAGCCCCTTAGCTGCCGATTGCATCTTAAAGTTTTGCAACGTGTTACTGCAAGTAATTTAGCTCAATATCTTATTAAGTACATTAGAAGAGTAATCCGATATATTCTATTACACTATGTATAAAGTATTTTAAGACCGGAATTTCCATCTGGCTTTTATGCATTTGTTTTAATGTGAGCTAGTTGCACAGTTAGTAACACACCGATTATTTCTTTAAGGCTTAAAAAAATACAATATATGTTTGGCCCGCATTCATGCTGAAAGATTTTTGATTCTTTATTTTTTATTGTACATACTAGCATTCCCTGATTTAGAAGAGAAAAGATGTGGAAGGACAGTTTTAGTATTATTAAGTTTAAGAATTAAGATGACATGCTTATGTCTTTAGTTTACTGTTTCCATGGAGCTTGAAATAGTGCTTCTTATGCTTAACATAGCCCACTAGCTGTGGAATATAAGCTAATCATTGAGCCAGGGAATATACAGGTTTTAAAGCGGCAACATTTGAGTATGTTTTACAGTTTAGTTAATTTTGAGTTTGATGATATTTAATATTATATGAATTATTCACTATTGATGTTTTAAACACATGAATGAATAACAACTAGGCTGACACAGTATAGAAGGACTCAGTAGAACCTAATAGGAAATTCGATATACTGTGAGTATATCAGCAGAAGTTATACCTTTTATGTCAACCAGGCTCGTAGCGGTTCAGCGCTGCAGTGCCTTTAGTGCAATTTAGTTGTGTATTAATTGCTTACAGCACTGTAATTAATGGAATCTTTTATAGGTCTGTTTTTTATAAGATGTTCAGTTATATTTTATTTTTTATTTTTGAATATTGGTTATTGCCGATTTAAGTATAACAAAAGCTAATTAAATTATTGGTTAATTGATGCTTTGTACCTTGATTTTCGCGCCAAAAGGCTATGTATAAAAGCAGTTCCTTTATTTCATGTTATTTACACCTGAAGAAGCGTAGTTTACCTACGTGAAAGCGCTTGTGTTTTTATGGAACAATAAAAGACGTTTTTTCATTTACTTGGCTCTTCCATGTGGTGACTCCAGTTTGGATCTATTATCTACACTATAAATTATATAATTAAAATACAGAAACTTGTAAAAGTGAAATTCATAATACAAATGACATAGACGGACATTTTATAAGTGAAATAATAAATAAGAGTTTTGCAGGGTATAGATAATATTGCACAAGCAGTGATTCTAAGTCAGGGCTCAAACCTCACAGCACCCCATGGGTGTATGTTAATATTTGCACTTTGCACACACCCTCACACTTTATTGCATGCATGTACCTATATTTCTCTGTATATAGATATATACATACACACACACACACACACAAACACACACATATTCACCCACCCACACCCACCCAACAAACACACACACACACACACACATACACACACACACACACACACACACACACACACACACACACACACACACACACACACACACACACACACACACACATACGCACACACACATCTCTCTCTCTCTATATATATATATATATATATATATATATATATATATATATATATATATATATATATATATAAATGGAGAGAAAGAGATACATATATAAATATGGACGAGGATGTGTGCATATTATGTCCCTATCTTTCTATAGATGGATAATCAGATATAGATATACCTAGATATATGTGTGTCTGTGTATGTGTCTAACAAAACGTATGACTATCTCCTTTCAGACCTTTTGCACATCTACGTCTTTAGAGGCTACAAAAAGGCACAATGATGTAGTTCTGATAACAACAGAATGGATGGAGAAAACAGACTTGCATAGCTCCAAGCATAACTGCACAGATATTGCACCAATAAGAAAGAAAAGGAAAAAAAATACAGTTAACACCAATGTTACAACAACATGAAACAGGAAAAAAGGCTAGAAAACAATTTTAAACAAAATTCAGGTGATGAGATTGTAGGTGCAGGCATGGAATTCCACTTGTTTTATAATACTGCATATTTTATTGGGTTTTCTGGTACCAGGTGAGTAAAGTTTTGAAAGATAAAACAGTTTTGGGGTAGCAACAAACAATGAATATGTTTAGGGTTATTACTGAATAACTGAGTATAATGGATACTGGAATATGTCTTGCTGAATTATTAAAATCTTTAGTGGTTTGATATCTGGATTCTAAATTTTATAGATATTCCTAGCCCTAGCTTACAAGCATATGGATATACATATATGGAAATGAAAGGAGTCCATGAAGATACATACTGACTGTTTAAATTTAAGTATTCTCTAATTCAGTTTTATAATAACAAATATATATGCATTTCATTACCTTTATAGCTGTTATTTTTGAATGGAGACATTCAACCTACATTGAATAAAATAATCATTTTGTATGTTTTTTTTTTCTTCCTGTCACTGTGATCTGCAGTCAGCTACATCCTACAGCCTCTTCTCAGTCTTTCACTGCAACAACCCTGACAACATGGGGAAATCTGTCGATAAGAAATAGGCAGAGGGTGGAGTAAGATGTTCTGTTATGTAGCACTGTGACAGGTATAGAGAGCCATGTTACCATCTGGCACACTAAAAACCCAGTGCACATTACATCTTGCAAATGCCACTGGACTACTGCCTTTAGTCTTTAATGAGAACTGTTAGTCATTTGCCTGGAAGTTATTCCCATTTCCCTAAGATTGGTAAGGTGAAAGAAACGCTGCTTAGCCATATCCCCCCATCTGACTCCTCAGGGATTAAGAATCATCAGCTAAACATGAACCACTAAGTTTGCACTCAATGCTACATTCCTCTGTACCATGGAGTCAACATTTTTTAATACTTTGAATGAAGTATCTGGCTTATTCATGAAAGTAAATTTATATTTGAGGTGCTGTCTCATCCCATCTATTTTGCAGTGTGTAGCCTTTTTTGGGTGACATCATGGTGATCCTCACCTTTGTTTGAATATTCATTTTTCCTCCCACCACTGAACCCTTCTGCATAGCTACAGCTCTTAACTGAGTTGACTTCTTCTCCCTTCATTACCAACCACAGTGCCAGCTGCAAGTTGATGACTGCATTTGACTTCAGCATCTGAGCTATTATGATCCCTCATCTTTCACAGTGCCAGCCATTTTACATTCATTTACAGCAGAGTATTAGTTACTATTAACACTATTCTTCAGATGTGCAATTTCTGCCATTGAAAGAGTATTTCTATGCAACAGACAATTTAAAAATCTTGTATTGCAAAATGTACTACTCCCTTTTTAAGCAACAGAAACTTTATAATTTTTCTCTTTATAACTCTATTATGTCTACCTCTAAATGTATGTATTTACATATATAATCATATGTATATCTGTATCATTGTCTATATCTATATATCTATCTATATCTGTATCATTATCTGTATGTATATATATATATATATATATATATATATATATATATCTGTATCAATATCTCTATCTAATCTATCTTAAAAAAAAAAAAAAAAATATATATATATATATATATATATATATATATATATATATATATATATATATATATATATATATATATATACACATATATATAATATATATATATATATATATATATATATATATATATATATATATATATATATATATATATGGTCTATATTAAAACGTCAAACTCACAGGAGTCTGAAAGTTGCAATATCAAACCCATATGTTTGAAATGTGAAAATAGCGAAGCCAAGGAACACCAATTTTTTTCCCCAAGGAAAAAAATCGGTGGGTCATTTTTGGCTTTGCTATTTCTTCCACTGTGGTGCGATGTTGGAGTTGGTATATTTAAGTAGGGGGGTGTGGGTGGCACAGCCCCCCACTTTGGGGGTAGCCTCAACATTAGTTTAAGTTTAAAGTGTATGTGTTTGTTTTTTTTTGGACTGGAATAGCGATTTTTTTCCCTGGGAAAAAAATTGCTGTTCTGTGTTTTTGTACTCTTTGGGTTTCGAACTTCCTGGTTCGATATTACATCGTTCGAACTCCAATATATATATATATACATATATATATATATATATATATATATATATACATGGGTCTTCTACAGTAAACCTACAGCTCACAAGACCGACAACAAGATCACCGACACCACAAGCACAAAAGTGCAAAAACATGAAAGTTCACATGCCCGACAAAGCACAATTCAGACAGTTAACAAAACAAAAAAAATTCACTGTTCCGGAAAACACCAGCACACCAAAAACCTTATAAACCTACATTAAACCTTTCATACACAACTATCTATGCACTAAGCTTAACCCAAACCCTAACCCTAAGGTCCGTCACTATAGCACACTTACCTTACCCGCACCCTAACCCAAAAGTCCGTCATTATCGCACACATACCTTACCCACACGCTAACCATAAAGTCCGTCACTATCGCACACTTACCTTATCTGCACCCTAACCCTAAAGTCCGTCACTATCGCACACTTTCACAGTTGCGTTCAAATGCAAGCACACATGTTTCAATGTTGGTGTTTTCGGCTTCGGGATTTCAACTTGTCGGGTATTTCCTTTGTCGGTCTTCTGGTGTCAGTCATCTCGTTGTTGTTTTGGCTTGTCGGTCTTATCAGGTAGACCTATATATATATATATATATATATATATATATATATATATATATATATATATATATATATATTCTTATCTCTTGGTGCACCACTCTTTGCAGATTCATTTTTTGCTAATTATGCACCTTTTAGTATATTTGTACACATTCACAATTCCAGTGCATACACAGCCAGTGACTGCCAGAAAAAGCACAAAACCTTGAAACACTAAACATGTGAAACAAAACCTCAGCATCATGCAATACTTAGGGAAACTTAAGGAAAATAAAAGTACAACATAAATCTGACCCAAAAAGATACAAAAATGTATGTACTCAAGTTCTTTGCCCTAAAAAAGAAGTCACCATAACTATTTAATTTCCACTCATTGGTTGTATAATCAGAAAGATATACAACAAACCTTAGATCATATGTAAATTCCATGTTCTAAAACATGCAATGTAAACAGCCCTTATTATAATAAATTATTATTCAAAGACACTGCCTCTCATTTCAGAACTGAGTTTCCTCTTATTTGTATTTGATATCCAAAATGTTTCATTTGTAACCTGTGTTAGCATGTCAGTCATTAAGAAACTGTAAAAATGCAGCTACAGCAGTTTTCTGTCTTTGTGTATAGAGTCCAGAACCATAAATATAATCATTCATCTCACTTTCTGCTTGTTTGTTTCACTTGACACTTTCTGGCTAGCTAAGCATATCTAACTAATTAGTCTATGTTGGGAATATATTTTCAAGAGAAGTGTGTTATGGTGCATAATATAAGGGATTGGATGCTTAACAAAATGAAAATACTAAAGACACTTTATTGTCTTGTAGTCACAATGGATGGGTCCCAAACCACTTAAATTATGAAGAAGAGACTTTTTGGACAATAAATGATAACAAAATAAAATCTGAATGCATGAGAAATCTATAAAAGTAAAACAGAGGTTAAAAAACACAACACTTAAAAAATGCAGAACAAATTGAAAAAAATGCAGAGCTTTACAAAATGTGGCCCCTTTTAAAAGGTAGACAAAAAGAACCCCCTAGAGAATGTTATATTGGTTTGAAATGCAAATTATGCATGAGAATAGAATTAGCATATTCTTTGTATGCAGTGTGTCAATAAAGTTTTACCATGAGAACAGTTTTAAAGCATGTTATCTTTAGTAGAAATAATTAATACATTATAGTTTCATAAATGTATTTATTCTTCCACTGTAGATCAGATGTTAATTAAGTAGCAGGTCTTTGTTTTCTAAAGAAACTGTTTTTCCTGTTGTTGTGTCTTTCGGCTTTTTCTGGTTAGGGGTCGCCACAGCGGAACTCCGGTCCGCTAATGATTGGCAGTAGATTTTTACATGCTGGCTTGCCGGGCCTAACACACAACCTTCAATGAAGGAATGCCCATTCATGCATGTCACCACACAGAAGACACTCTAACTGAGAATCGAACGGGCAACGTCTAACTGTGAGACGACAACACTACCGCAGCACCACCTAGTTAAAATTCGGTTGTTGTGCAACCCTGTCTGGCTTTTCTCTTAATGTAGTTTGTATTATTGTTCAGCTGCCAGATCACTGACACAATGAAATCTGTTTGATTGTACTGTAGAACTATGTTATTGAAAAGGATGAAACAACATCAAAAAGTACTACAATAATGATTGCTTGTTTACCAGATTCACTGACTTTAATTTAATACAAGATTAAGGAAGGACCTTACATGAAACTGGAATTATAATGAAACTGAAATTTCTGCAGGAGCCATTTGCTTACAGGTAGAGCATAGGTATCCCTTCACCTCTCATGTTTAAAATCAGTTACAGTGGAAATCATCTGCCTCTGCATGAGTTGTTTTGCTCTAGTTGTTGTTACCTGCACAAAAACTCATTCTCAGGCAATATACAAAACGTGTTTATATTTATAAACAATGGAAAGGGAATGTATAGCAACATAAACACATATATGTAGCAAGTACTCAAAAAACTTGCAAAGTATCTAAGCTGATCGGTTCACAATGTCCACCAATATATCTTTTCCAAACTCTGCAGGACAGTAAGCTGTAACACAAAGTATTAACCAAAATTGTTTAGTAAAGGGCTGACTAAATAAAATACACATTACAAGAGGGGCAGAGAAGCAGATTGTGCCTACTTTTGGACAACAGTGGCAGTAAACATACCATGTGATACCATGAGATGTCTAAGGTCTTTACTCAGAAGGAAGGAGGCTGCTGGTACGTTTTATCCAGAACACTGTAAGGAAAATTTTACAGCTCTTCATAATCCACTTATTCAGTTGTTTTATAGCTTCCTTTTGTTAATAGCCTATGTATACATGTACATGGAATTTAGGGCCTATCAGATAAATAAAATGGTCACCTCTATGACACTAATCATAGCAGAATTTTGCATGTTTGGCTGTAGAAGCTTCCAGTATTAACTGTAAAACACATCTGTACCACTTTATAATGCATGGCAGTATTTACTAGAAAAGTAAAACACTAGGCCTGATTCCAAAAGACTTGACCACTTACACTGAGAGCAGGTCCTTTGGAATCTGTTTTTACATAGACTTTACATTGGAGTAAGTCACTTACGCTGAGAGCAAGTCTTTCAGAATTAGGGCAGACTTACACTGAGAGCAACTCTTTTGGAATCTGGCCCACTATCTTCAAACACCCACATTTTCTGTGAGGAAAAGCAAGTCCTCCTGCATCCCATGTGGAAGAGATCACACTAAATACCCCATTGCTTTAATTTATTAAATCCAAGCTTTCACTATCTTACTATAGCACATTTTTCTGTTTCAGGCACTCTGTGAGTAACTGCAATTCCTGATAGTACAACTAAGAACAATAAAGAGAAAAAATAAAATCAGTACAAAAACAACTTCAGGGAAGTGAGCAATAAGCAACCAAACCCTGAAAAGCAAATTTTAAGCAAACTGGTTTCACTCAGCCAAGTGAAAGACCATTGCATTATGGATGCTGTTAGCAGATAAAAACACCCCTCAAATAATGATATAAATCATTTTACTCAATACTGAAACAAAACTAATGACTAAGGCCCACAGTTTTCTGCTGGCTGCGGAATTTCGAGCCAAGCCATGGAATTTGTCCTAAGTCACGGAATTTTAACTTTTACGCGAGAAATTGAAAGATCTTGCAAAACAGACTAGCAACAGACAGCTGTTGGTGGGCGGCGCATAGGAGAGAAAAAAAACAGTTCCTAGTCATTCAGTTTGGATTTGTGCTGACACTGGCGTACTGTAGTTTATATTTAGTGCACTGTCTAAGTGTTACTTCAGTAAAAATGAATAAGCATTCAAAACGTGCAAAGCACGTGACACCTGCTAGTCGCATTTTTGAATTTAGATCATGAGTTTTGCAGCGGAAGGTGGACTACTAATGTGCAATGTAACTGTTGATCACATTCGAAGACAGACAATCATTGACCACTTACAGTCAAAGCGTCATTCTGAATGTGCGGTCAAACGCAAAGCTGACTGCGATCTATGTATAAAAAGAGAAACGGCTTCAGGTAAAACTCAGGTGCACAAAACCAGAACTATATATAACCAAAAATACACCGAGGTACCACACAATAGCGTCTTTATTACACAAAAAAAAAGAACAGTGGTGAGCGCTTTCGCAAAACTAATTCATCTGATGAAGCAATTAGTTTTGCGAAAGCGCTCACCACTGTTCTTTTTTTTGTGTAATAAATACGCTATTGTGTGGTACCTCGGTGTATTTTTGGTTATATATACTGACTGCGATCTAAATGGCAAACTACAATCGACAGATGCAAAGCAAGGCAGACACCACTGCACAATGCTAAAGAGGATTTGATTGTTGGGCTTGCGATGGCATTCATGTCTGCCAACATTCCACTAGAAAAGCTGGATAATCCTCAACTGCAAACTTTTATTGCAGACAACATCAAGGGTGGCAGTGACATATCACGAGCCAACTGGCTTTGCAAGCATTATGTACCGAAGGTATATGGCACCCTACAGGCAGAGCTCGTTAACAATTTGGCTGGTCGGAAAATTGCAATTATAGCAGATGAAACTAGTGATGTCGGCAGGAGCTATGTGGTGAATATACTGTTACAACCACTGGATGCCTTTGATGCAGATGGTTGCAAGGCAATGCTTGTTAATACAGAATTCTTGGCGAAAGTAAATAACGTCTCAGTAGCTCAAGCCATAATTCGCACTCTCACCAATGCAGATATCAATTAAAATGATGTGCTGGCTTTTGTCAGTGACAATGCCGCCTACATGAAGAAGTGTTTTAATGATGGCTTGCGAGGTCTGTTGCCCAATGCCTGTTATATTACCTGTTGGGTTCATATTTTATCGTTGGTGGATGAGGAGTTTTATCTTGCACTGGAATTGACTGACAACTTTGTTGCAAGTATGAAGGCAATCTTTTCAAAAGCACCTGGCAGATGAGTGCGGTATCTGACTCACCTTCGTGTATGTTCAGCCAGTAACATAACAATGCCACCAACTCCCGTCGTCACTTGCTGGAATACTTGGTTCAGCACAGCACTTTACCATGGGGAACATGTTCAGTATTATCAGGCATTCATTGAAAATGAAATTGCCCAGGTAGGAGCTACAGATCAGCTATGCAAATTACTGGATATATTGAGTGGAGAAAGCTCCCTAGTATTGCAAGCAGAGTTGGAATTCTTGACCGTACACTGCAAGCATTTGATAAACACTTTGAAATGTCTTGAAGGTCATGAACTGCGTGCTGTAAACATCTTCAATACTGTTTTTGATCTTTTGTCATGGCTGCGTAACCCAGGTTTTCCATATGCAACTGCAGCTTGTGAAGCAGCAGTGACAAATGCTGCAGCTAAATTGGCAGAATACGTTGAAGGAGACAAGCAGCCTGCTCGCGAGTTGTTCAAGGCTGTTCGACTATTTGACCCACGGCAGCTGTCTGTTTTGCCAAAGGCCATTGCAGATTTTGCTGTGGTGCCAAATATCATAAATGCAGCAGATGAATGGCAGATTTATCTCAATCTGGCAACTGAGCAGGACTTACTGAGGGACGTCGTCAAGTTCTGGCATGCAGTAGAAGATAGGCTACCAAAACTGGCAATGCTAGCAAAGGCTTACATTTCTTTTCCTGTTGCCTCGGTTGATGTTGAATGGTCATTTTCCATGTATGGATCACTCCTTTCGCCACTGCGCCAGAGTCTCTCAACTGACAGTCTGTGAGCCTACTCTTCGGTTCTCTACAACAACTCAGCCATCTGACTCAGTGATTGTCTGATTGATGATAATAAATAATTAATAACTAAGTTTTGTTTTCATTAGAGTTTTTTTGTGACGTTGCAGGCCTGCATTAAAACATTTGTTTCATAATCATTTTTCATTTCATTTAATTTTCATTCCTAACTATTAGTATCACATTCTCTTAACTGTGTTTATAATAAATCATAAGTTAATAACAGATGAAAGGCAATATAGGCCTACTCCTGAGGTGGTAACTTTGCTTAAAAATAACACAATGATTGACAACTGTGAATGTCACGGAACTTTGTTTATTTTGCTAGGGTGAGCCGCGGAATTTTTACAAATGACCCCGCGGAATTTGACAAAATTTTTCACAGAAAACTGTGGGCCCTACTAATGACTTTAATTTAAAAAATAATAACAATATTTTCTTTAGAGTTTCTTACCAAATAAGAGCTTAATACAATATAACACTACTTTCTGTCCTTTGATTGTCTGCAAGAGATAATGGTCCATATTTGTGATGTGCACAGAAGTTGTACCATTACTTGCATTTTTAAAGTCTTTGGCATTAAACACCTTAGGTGGCATTCATGAACAGCTTACAGAAAGGTGTATGTATAATGTAGTTGCCCATTGTGCCCCACTGGCAGCATAGAAGAGAGGAAGTGTAGTCCCCACAGTAGTTCAGTACTACTGCATGGAAACTGTCATGCCGCAATCTAGCAGTCGATTCAGCATGGCAGGATAGGCTCTGGCTCTCTGGCACCATGAAACGAATAATGTAGACATCAACTACAGATAAACAGATAGACAGATATATAGATAGATAGATAGATAGATAGATAGATAGATAGATAGATAGATAGATAGATAGATAGACAGTTAAACAGATACTTCTTATTCAATGCCAAAGCAAATGCTGCTGGTTTAGAAATGCATCCTCCTGCACTTCTACTTTTTCTTGAAAAATATAAGTTCTTTTATTTATTTAATCATTTTATTAAGGTATATTAAGATTCATATGTTGTAACCATTTTCTCTGTTTTATCAAAATATACATTTCACTCTATATTATTTCTGCTGTCAACCATCTCTCACTTTGGACTTCCTCCATCCTGTACCCTTCCCCACATGTTGGATTACATCACCCATGCTCTCGACTGTTTATATATACTGACAAAGAGATTGATCTGTCACTGACAAAGAAGAACCACTCAGTCTCTAAATATAGGACTGTGCAATTCCATCCATAATACTGATGAATCATTCAGGTCTTGATATCTTTAGCTGTTTATCAACAGGGACATTCAGGGAGAGAAACTCAATCATATTCCTTTCAACAAGTTGTTCCTTGAATGTAAGCATTATGCTTAACTCAAGATCCTGCTAGAGTCTAGGCATACAAGTGAAGATAAAACACAGGTGATACTAGCTACACATTCTGATTTGGCAATTAATCAGATTTTTTTAGTAGCAGATCAATCCTATGATCAATGCAAACAAATTTTAACTTTCATATATACATCCTCAAAGGTTATCAATATTATTGGACAGGAAAGAATGTATATTTTGTAGTTTATGCAGCACTGTTACTATATTTGAGTATCAGTTAAATGGCATCCTGATTCAACACTACTAGAACATGAGAGCCAAACTTATCAATACTTAGAAGGGTGTTTAACAATTGTTGCGCACCCCCTATGCTGATTACATTGTGTCTGTCACTGTAGTAACACTGAGCCAGGGTGTTATTTAAGTCATATACGAGTGTAACAACAGCAGTAACAGAACATGAAATGGATTAATTTCATTACCTCTGTTTCTGTCTACTGTCTACATTACACTCAGAAAGTATTTATATACCATCTGCTGCACTTACACAGTGAATACGTAAAGATGTAAAGCAGCTACCAATTGTATTACCAGCTTTCAAAGCCAAGACACCACTTCCCATTTTTAATGTTTCTTTAGCTAGTAGTACATAGAGCAGACAAATCTCCATGCACTCCGATTGCAACTAAAAATTATGTGTTCTCAACATGGGTGACAATATTTACCTCTCAATCTTCCCTTTTTAGGTAAATTTCTTGGCATCCATGTTTTGAACACATGATAAGCAAGTTATGATTGGCAACCAGATCATAATCCTCTATATTAATATAACAGTTTTAAGAGTTTTCATGATGGTTAATAAATTAAAACAGTGACTGAAATTACAATAATCTTTTTCTTCTTCTTTCGGCTTTTCCTGGTTAGGGGTCACCACAGCGGATCACCTGTCCACTCATGATTGGCAGTGGGGTTTTTACAGTGCCGAGTTGCCAGCCCGGCACCCAACCTTCCACAGAAGGCACACACATGCACACACTCACACCTAGGGCCAATTTAGAGTATCCAATCCACCTGCAGCATGTCTTTGAAATTACAATAATATTTTCAGAAATATATAGCAAAATATTAAGAATACTTGAGAATTAACTAAGAAAAAATATGACTTGATACTAACAAGATATTAACAGCAATATATGACAAAATATTTAGAACACTTTAATAAGCAATTAACATGTCAAATAAAATTGTTAATTTCTCTTTTTTCACTGTACATGCATTCTAAATATTTAGCATTTTGCCACTGTTTCACCACTGTCACTGCAATTTGTCACAATCCGTCTCCAAAATCTGTATGCTGTACTTATAAATCTGTCTCATTTATGTTTGATAATTGTCTACTAACTTGCAAGAAGCAGGCTAATTAACAATATTCAATATTGCACCCATGGCCAGTGCTGCTCAAAATAGAAAGAAGCAAAATTCATACAGCTTATGAAATATGCATGTCATGAAAGTTAATCAGGCAACCCCCACTCCCCCATGTGGATGCTCTTGTTTAAATATTCTAACACAATGGTCATACATCCATGGAAAATGGGCATATTCTGCAAGGAAGAAAATATATGTTCTGTCCCCATTAAGGCTATTAAAATGTAGAAAAAGTACAGTCAAAGTGCAACTGCAGTTCAAATACACAAACAAATAAAATTTCCAGTTCTCACACTCTAACTACCTGAAATGGTACCTGCCAAAAAATGTAACCAGAAACACTGAAGATCCAAACTCCAGTAAATACACTTAAAAACTTTGGTAGTTGCTCTTATCACCTTTAAACTTTTCTGGTCCAATAACAATAGTTTTGACAACACATGCATTGAAAAAAATGACATATTCCTTCTTGGAATGGTCTATTTAAATTAAGCACATCCAGCCTTTCAACTTAATATAGTTCATTTTAATCCATAATATTTGCTTGCTGGCTTTGTGGTGTGGCTTAGTATGCATGATTTTTATAACATGCACATTTAAAAAAGTGTCTGCAAGTCTTCTTGGTTTCCTGATGATGTTGCAGTAAAAAAAAAAAAGATTTCACAATAGAATGGGACTGGAGGCATTTGGAAAAGAATGACATTAGATTATATACAACACACTTATCCTGTGTTAGAGATAATATTTTGGTGAAGGCTGTTGGAGATGGGTATTTCAGTTTCACAAAATTGCATCAGTTTCAGTGATGTTATATTTAATGTATGATGGGATGGAAGACAGGACAGGGACCCTTCTCAGAAAAAAAAAAAAAAAAAAAAAAAGATTTTCTTTAGCTTTAACAGTTTGCTAATGCATTAGTTAAACATGCAAGTGCCTAAATTGAACCTGCAGTATTTAAAGGATGATCACAGATGCACATTCAGTGTTTTATTTTTTCTCCTTATTATTTATTTATTTATTTATTTTACATTTGTTTACCGGGATAGTCCGACTGGATACATGTCAATTTTCAGTGGAGGCCCGGGGAAAAAAGCTCCAAATAGACAAAATTATATAGATAACATTAGAAAGTATAAAACAAAGTATGTACAATGGTTTAGTAGTATTCCTTAATAGGGACTCACAATTCACATGGTCAGACACAATTAAAGGCAAGAGACATCAGATTGGATACAGAGCTTGGTGAAGTAGTTACATGTTATGATATTTACAGATTATGCTTTCAGTTTATAACTTAATCAGGGTTGGTACATGGGCAAAGCCAGTTCACTTTGCAATACTGTTTGGGTTTTTTTTTTTTGAAGAGACCTATGGAGGATTGTAGGGTTATATAGTTTGGCAACGAATTCCAGGTTTTGTCAACAAAGTTGGTAAACAGGGATTCACCAGTAGCGTTATTAGCTTTGTGGGTTTGGACCAGTAGTTTGTTGGCTGATCGTAGGGATCTCAAGTTGCTATATGACTTAATGATATTTATAAGTGAGGGGATATCCTCAGGGTGGTACAAAATTTTGAGCGCTATTAAGAGTTGATTGAATTGAATTAAGCTGGGCAGTTCTAGCCACTCTAGTTGTTTCAGGTTCTGGCAGAGGTGGGTTCTATAAGTGGAGCCAGTGGCGAATCTGGAAATATGGTTTTAGCTATGGGAGAGCTTACTTAGTTCGGATTTGTTGAGGTTTGAGAGTACAGACGAGGCATATAAAAGAGTAGAGAGAGGTGTGACCAGGCGATGGCAGTCCTAGCAAGTGGGGTTAAAAATGTCTTGTTTCTATACAGTGATCCAAGCTTCTTATTGATGGTCTGTATGGTTTTGTTGACCTGTAGGTCAAATTTAAGATTATTGTCTATGATAACCCCTAGGAGCTTAGTGTATTGATCTGGGGAGATAGTGGTACCATTGTTAGACATGACAGAGAATGAAAGTGTGGCAGATCTACTAGTGGGAGTGAAGAGTATAAGTTTAGTTTTACTGAGGTTCAGCAGAAGGTGTTGGTTGGCGAGCTAGTTCTCAATAGTGTTGAATGTATTTTGGGTTAGGATTTGCAGTTCGGATGGGGAGGTGGCTGAGCAGATCAGAGTGGAATCATCTGCATATTGAATGCAGGTAGCTTTAGGGATAGCAGTGTGAAGGTTGTTGATAAAAATAGAGAAGAGTAGTGGACCTAGTATGGAGCCTTGAGGGACACCAAGTGTGAGAGGTAGCTGGCTGGAGAGTTTGCCCTGCCATAATTCTGCTTGTTGTCTACCAGTCAGGTAGGACTGGAACCACTGGATTGTGTGCTTATTGAGGGAACTAGACTTGAGAGAAAGAATGAGAAGTTCATGGTTGACCATGTCGAAGGGTTTTGATAGGTCAAGAAAGACTGACTCCAAGTATTACCCAAGGCTTTTGGTATGTATGGTTGTATGTTAAGCTAATTTTTTGGCTGTAATTTTTAATTAGTCTTTTGCACCAGTTTATGGACAATGTTTAAGCTGTAGTTTATACACTTGTAGGATATTTTGTAGCTGCAGTGTATACTTTTCAGGGCTATGTGTGGGAGAGCAGAGTAAAATTTCAGTATTCAGGGTATTATTTTAGGTTTAAGAAATAAGATACTAGGGGCAAACTAGTTAATTTAAACAGCATGGAGGGTGCCAAATTACTGTGGGGGACAGCCTAAAAGGTGCCTTTAGACCCAGGTCAGCATTATACAGTACATAGGATTTTGGCTTATTAAATTATGTTGAAGAGCTTACCCATCAAGAAAAAACATAATGGATAGCAGTTGAGGACTGCATAACTTCAATTGTACCATGATCTCATAAACTGTCTCTTAACTGATTCATATAATTTATTTATTTATTTATTTATTTATTTATTTATTTATTTATTTATTTATTTATTTATTTATTTATGTTTGTTGTTTACTGTGAAACTTTGACTAGATTATTCATGACACCTTTTTAGTAGAAACCTATGGAGAAAAGCTCCAGCAATGCGCATTAAAAAGAACAAAATAATAATAATAATAATAATAATAATAATGCAGAAACTTTTTCAAGACATGGAAAAATGAACAGTGATGAATTAAAATATTCAGTAATATGGTCATTAACAGAGTTAGGTGTCTGGAAGTGTGGAAGATCATAAGAAATAGCAGAGTTTAAAGAATGAGATAAACCATGGATAAAAATGAGTTTAGCAGTGGACAGGAAGGGGTATTAGGCATGTTGGGTTAATTGGTAAAAATATAGCTTGAGGTGCCATGGAAGTTAATATGAGAGAAAAGGAAGGAGGCAGAAGAGTAAAGAGGATAAGTGAAAAGGACGGGGGAGGAGTTAATAAAAGTGGTGTATTATGGGAGTTGTTACAAATTAGTTGTGAAAATGACTAGAAGGATGGGAGTCTTAAGGGATGCAGTTAAAGGTAGAGAAAGGAAGTGATGAAGAAGGGGTGTATAGAGATACAGGTGACTGGAAAGATGTAAGTGGGCATGGATTAAGAGAGAGTAGATTAAGGGAGATTAAGTTAATCTGAAAGAGAGGAACAGAAGGAACAGGAACAGAGCCATTAATGTTGTATGTAATCTTTCAGTTGAAGTTTAAAATGAATAGGGAATGAAATTTGTCTAATACAAACTGTGAGGAAACTCCAGATGTTATATATGTAGGGTGAGTATAAGTAGTCATCAAAAGAGTCGTGCGATTTCTTAACAATGCCAAGACTTGTATCGTATGAAGGTAGAGCTCTAGGAGGAGAATGCCATTGTAGTAATTCATTCAGGGATGAACACTGTTCAGGAAAGTTAAGTACGTTATCACCACGTTTTAGTTGAGAGTAGATGAGGTTATCTGATGGTTTAATCCTGTCTCATTTCTATGAGGGTTAAGCAATGATGGGTTCTGTTAGACATCTTAGTGACAAACTTACAATCATATTATAACATTAGTCCATTTTTTTTTATTTCAGATGTATTGTTACTTATAAGAACTGGATAGGCATACAGTGGACTAGGTAGTGGGAAAGGTTATTGCTGTCATTTTGCAAGAGTGCAGTTCTAATGGGGTCCCAGTTTTTTGGTGTTTTTTATGCATTTTAAATGTGTTTGTGAAATTTGAGTTGACCTTCCAGAGTAATGCCTAGCAGTTTAGTACTGGAGACCAGTTCTACTAAAATATTTTGAGCTGAGAGGACTGTGAAATTGAACTTAATATTTAAGTAAGACATTAGGGTAAAGATCATTACTGTATTTTTGCTAGGATTTAGAAGCAGATCAGATTCTTGTGATAGACTGTAATGTGGAAATGGCTGTTGCTAAGCAGATTAACGTAGCATCAGCTACATATTAAATGAGACTAACATGAGATAAGGCTGAGGACCGAGTATAAAGCCTTGTGGGACACCAATGGAAACTGGAAGATAAGAAGTAAAGGCAAAGTGCTACCTGACTGATCATGTATGATCTGTAAGATAGCTAGAGAATTAATTAAAAGAAGAGTAGCAAAAGTACATTGATAAGAGTGTATGAAGTAGTTTAGAGTGAGAGACAGTTCCAAAAGCTTCTGAGATATCTATAAGAATAGAGGGTGCAAGCTTATTTTCTTTTCTATTTCCAGTGATTTTATTGAGGAAGGATAGTAAGGATGTGGTTGTTCTATATTTGGAGTAAATACCATGTTGTGTGCGGGGTGAAAGTTGTTTCACAGAAGATAATAGAGAATCTAATTATAAATATATCTTTCCAGGATCTTTGATGAGGAGAGTATAGCCATGGGACAATAGTTAGACATCTCTATGAAATTATTGCCTTTATGTAAGGGAAAAATACAATTTTGTTTCCATAATGTTAGGGCATACACTTTATTTAAACTCCCAGCTAATACTAAATCCTAAAAAGACCCAACTTATGCCCTTCCATCCTTCCAAAGTAGCAGTACCTACTCCCCCATTCTCTATTTCTGCATCAGATAATATCCCTATCTCCTCCTGTCACACAAACCAAATTACTAGAGGTCATTATTGACAACAATAAGAAATTTGACAAACACATAGTTCATACAATAACCAAAGTCAACAAAAAATAAGTACTCTATACAGACGTAAAAACTTCCTAACCAGTAACAGTAAAGTTACCCTAGCTCATACCCATCTTCTCTCTATCTTACTGTATGCTTCTCCTGTCCTAATTAATCTAAACAAGAGTGATTTTAAACAAGTTATCAGTATGCTACAACAAAATAGCAAAATTTGCTACAAACTCCTCCTACTGGACCCACCACTGTCAGGCCCTAAAACAGCTTTCTAGGCTGTAACTCCAAAACACCTTAGCTCTAAACCACCTTCTTCTAGCTCACCAAATACTGTACCAACCTGACAAAACTCTGGCCTTACAAGACCTGATCACCCACTACTCCAATAACCGAGAACTTAGATCCACTAACGAGGCACAAATCACAATCTCCAAAAGCTATTACAGCTCTGGTGACTCCCTGTATTCTAGCAACATTGCCAAGACATGGAACTCCCTACCACTACAAATCAGGGTACAACCTAACAAAACCATCTTCAAAAAACATCTTATTTCCCACCTAAACAATTCCTGGACATGCAACTGCCTAGCACCTGGTTGACATATTTTAACACCTTTCCTCTACCCACTATCCAATCTCTTCTTTAAAAGTCCCACAGATGCACTGTATATTATCACACATTACTTACCAACTCACTGCCGCCTACTCCCCACTGTTCCATCTATACCCACTAACTCTCCCCTAGACTAAGCTGAAAATCTTTCCCAAAAAATGTCAATAAACCTCGTATTGACTTTCCTATGTTCTTCTCCTTTGACAAACTGGCTAGTATTTTTAGTTTTTCCTTTCTTCTCTTAATGCCATTACATCTTCAAGATTATTTCTACTAAACATACGGTATGAACAGCAATCATATGTTACTACCTGCTATACTTTTAATCGTATGTCTAAACCACTATGCTTATGTAAATATCTTTTGCAATCATATGTTATTAGCTGCTATATTTTATAACTGTATGTGTAAACCACAATGCTCATGTAAATATCTTATGTATAGTATGTTAGCAATTGTTTTGGAGCTTTTCTCCCCGGGCCTCTGCTGAAAATGGACAGATCTGTCCAGTCGGACCTATTTGGTAAGCAAATGTAAAATAAATAAACTGCTGAAAATGGACAGATCTGCCCAGTCAGACTTCTCTGGTAAACAAATGTAAAATAAATAAATATAGATATGGGGTAAGCAAGAGGTCTTACTTCCATCTTTAAGTATTAAGCAGGAAGGAATGTGCCTGCAACTAGAGAAGAGGGCTTGAGCTTGCTATGTAGCTTTTGTATGGTTGTAGTTGGCACTGATTTTAGAATGAAAGAAGAGAGGTTAGTTAACTCAGTAAGAGTGGTAAGTTGAGAATAATGTTGCAGATGTTGAATCAGATCTACAACTGCATTTATGAGGTGAGAGTTGAATCTGCATGCTACGTCCTGATCTGAGAGACTGAGAAAGGGTCTAGGTTGAAAGCTTCTTTCTGGCTTTATCTGGTTGTTGATGATTGCCTGGGATGATTTAGGACTGGAGAGGTGAAAGTTCTGAAATGAGATGTAATAATGTTGTTTATTAGATAGGATGTGTTTTTAGCAAGTTTATGGAGTTATTTATAAGTCTGGCATGAGGTCGATTTTCTGTCAATGAGCCATGCTTTCTATGCTTTGTTCCTATGGTGTATTCATCGCTGAGTATCATCCTTTAGCCAGGGGCAGGACTAGACTTACTAATTATCCTCTTGAGTGGAGCTTAGTCAGTAATACATTAAATATATAAGTACATTAAATAATAAACACAATTAGAGAGCTGAGTTTTAGGATATTATGCATCGGATTAGAGAGGAGACTAGACTACATTCCTTTTACTTTTGTTCTTTTTCTCTTGGTTCAGGTTACCAGTCACAACACAGGGACCAAAAACCACACGGGTCCTAAATGTTCAAAAATAAGATGCAATTCAAACAAGAAAATCAAAACTGTGAAACTTGATGTTACACCTTTAAAGCAATTCTAGAGGAGAGTCTGTCCTCTCGGTACGTCCTGCCATGTGATGATGCTATTCCCTTTTCAGCCCTGCTAGTCCTATATGCTCACTACAAGACAGCTCATGCTGCAGAAGAGGGAACACTTTAAGGTACTGGAACCTCAGACTTAATTCTGCTACAATTAAATATGTGTTTTTGCCATTCTGAAGATAATAGTTATGCCTATGAATTTCAGCAAGGACCTACAGAGATTATTATAACATCTGCAAACCTCAGGGATTTCAGATGATTAGGCAGAATGAAGCGAATGTCTTTGTTTGAATGTATAATTTGTAAACTGTATTCCATTTAATACATTTGACCATGTTGCGTCAATTAAAAAAGAATGATTAGAAGACATGAGAGTTGCTTAAACTGGCATAATACCATAACTATATGCTTAAATGAGCCATGTTAAGTAAAATACCTTTTACATGAAAATACATTGTTCAACATTAGAACAGTTTATATTAAGACAGTAGTACAAGGACAACTTCTGTACATTGTGCAAAGGGGTGGCAGCCATTTCATCCAAGACAGCCCAGATATTTTGTATTTATTTATTTATTTATTCTTGCACTTTCACTGAAATGGAAGGTTTCCTTAGCAGAACTCATTTAGCTCTACCATGACCCAAAATACACTAAACTGATGACTAACTACCTCACTAGACACCTGCAACAGCTGGAAAGGCCACAGAAGTACCTCACAAAGAGGATCTTAGGCCTTAAACACATGTACTGCTTGGACAGACTCAAAAAACTCTAGCTATTTTCTATCTCATATTGTCTACTAAGAGGCAATCTCTGCTTTACTTACAAAGCCATGTCTGACCCAGCTCTGTTAGAAATGTTACATCTAAAGAAATCTCAATCCCGCCACACCACATGCTCCAGAGACCTAAACATCATTACCACAATCAACAGAACATGCTGGAGGGACAGCTTCATAACCCAGAGACTGTCCATGCTCTGGAATAGACTTCCCATACATGTCAAGCAGAGCACCTCACTGGCCATCTTGAAGAGAAATCTTGATGAGTGGATGGGAAATAGAAAGTTCATTATGGGGATCACTCCAATGGCTCTACTTGATAGACCCAATGGGAACTAACATCAGGCGACATGATGCCAGGGCACTTCTATGGGATAGGCTTGTAAAGGCTACAGGGCCATTAGCCTAGTACACACCTATGAACCTATGGACAGTAAATATATATATCTTGCTTTGGTATAGAAACCACATCAAAGATGCTCATTGATTTAAGCTTAAAAAATAAAACACAATAGGGCATTTCATTTTCTTGATTCATGTAAGGAATATGGATTAGTGCACATGCAAGAACACATGAAAGAAATTGCTTTTTAAACCACATTTCACTATTAAAGATGTGGTAGAGTAAAACTAAACACATAAGAGTTAAAACTAAATCTGTTAGTTGTACTACAGCTGTGCCATGCCATATGAAATCACAGACATTTTTTATTATAACTGTATTTTGTGGCACAAATTCACAAAAGGTGGGCCACATAAGACACAAACAGTCTTAAATATATCAAGTTGAGCATAATTTTATTTAAAATCATGGAGTGTGGCTTAATGGAGTTCATCTAAAATGACATAGGGGAACAGTATGAGTATGATATGTGAAATGCATGACCTCTGAACTTCATGGCATCCTTTGGATATGTAATAACACCACTTTATAAGTAGCTGAGAGCTCAAACTCTTTATCTGGAACTTGTTAAGACACTGAACACTTTTCAACAAAGGGAATGCTTGCCAAATTAATAACTTTAAATACCATTCTATTCAGATTTCAAGATACAAACCACTGCTTAAGAATGAGGGCAATACAACTCAGAAAGAGGGGTTAGCCATCTCTCCAGATGGTGGTTACACATGGTCATATACTGGGGCCTCTTCCTCTTAGACTATTCTTCTCACATTTAAAAGTTGGAAGTGGAGTCTGGCTAACCAAATAGTCCAATTATTCAGACTGGATAAACAATTATTTAAAAAAAAAAAAGACGGCAATGTTCTCCGAACTGGCATACAACAAGTACACCACTGGTACAGCAGTTTAGTAAAAGTATCATCATGACACTTGGACAATAATGACATATATTTTTTCTTTCAGCTGTTCCCATTAGGGGTCACCACAGCAGATCATCT
>NC_056744.1:229179306-229411806 GCF_019279795.1 Protopterus annectens
AAATTAAAAAAATTTCTTCTAAAGCATATGAGGATAATATAATGCACAACAGTAACTAATGTATAAGCTAGAATACAGTATAAATGCAAAAAACAAAAGGCAAAATATATTTAGTTATAACAACTGTTTGTTTTGTAATTTCTTTTCATTATATGCTAGAGATATTTTTAGATAGGCCTTTACATAGCAACATTCTTTGTGAAGACTATATTCAAATCATTGGGTACGCTGTATTCAATTTAAACTATACCACACCTCCAATTTTTCCAAATATTGTCTGCTCAGTACACTGCTTCACCATATAAATAATTTTAACAATGTTAGCATTAATATTATGTTTTATAAAGAGCAAATTGATACTCTTTTAGCCATATTAAGTTTTAACACTTTACAATACATTTACAAGTTTTTAACACATTGTTGTTTGTTGAATGATTGAACTTAATGAATAGCAAATGCATTGCATTTTGTGTGTTTGTTACTTGTCCTGAAGGCTTAGTGGAACAAAATGTTAAGTAGGTTATTACAATAAACAGGTATTATGTGCAGGAGCAGTGTGTCTTTGTATTCTGAATGGTTTAGTGCTTGGACATACTACACTTGTTAAGCCCTGTGGCACTATGCTTGGTGATGCATTTGGAAGGGCAAGAATGTTTACCCTTCTGATTTATGAGGTGCACGTCACTTGCTCTACCATCCAACCAGCTACTAATACTTTAGTTCTTGGTTCACCAAAATCTGTGACCCAGGTACAAACATTGTAGGTTTCTCCCCCCAGCTGAGAGAGCTGAACTATAATTGCTCCATCATTCACCCCCTCTCCCACATCAGTTGGTTAAGTATCAAGACCATTACTCAAACTGGGTTTATCTAAGTCACAGTTAGGACTTTACCCTTTTAAGACATGGAGACTACAAGCAAATTGTTAAATTTTACTCTAAGTTATAACTATCCCCTTAAATATCTCCTTTTATGATAAGTGTACTCATCACAACTACTTATTTATTTATTTTGTTAAATGGGTAAATGGTCTGGTCCGAAGGGTCTTTTCAGCCATGACTTGGCCCTGTATAGGCAAGAAATGACAGAACGACATTAATATGTTCTTTGCAATACAGGTATTACATTTCTGGGCATGGCATTGTTTAGGAATATGTTATTTACAAATATGTACTTTTATAAATCAGGCATGTCATGATTACTTGAGTAACATGTTCTTTACAAAACATGCATTTCAGATAGCAACATTTACATGATGATATTATTTGTATGACCATGTTCATTACAAAACAGTCATTTCATGCAACACATTTCCATGGGAATGTTGAACAGCAATGCTATGTTAGGTAGCTATGTGGTTTGTTAAGTAAACAAGTGATGCAGTTCTGTTACGATAGCGAATGTTGTAATATTAAAATACATAGTATATCATTACATAGTATATAAGACAGAAACTGCACAATGTTCATGCGGGATTTCTAATTTTCTGAGCTGTTTTGTTTTGAGTTGCAGCTGTTGTTAAATGCTTTCTTGCCATCACTTATCATTTTGTAGACTTTATTAGCTACTTTGGAAAAGCTTATTGCTCTTGTACAGTATTATAATCCTACAAGTTTCGAGTGATGGTTGCGCATTGGGTAGTATTGAGATAATCAGAAACACTATAGTGAGTAATTTAAGCTACTAACAGCGAAGGCTACATGCCTCGTTTTCTTTTTGTTTGTTTGTTTATCCACTCCTTTTGAACAAACTGAACTCACCCCCATTAAAAAAATAACATTTTGCACAGACACTGCACATAAAACATTATTATTCCTTAGTCCTATTATTATTATTATTGCAAATTGGCTGCATATTGCTGAGAATATAATCTAAATGAAGTAGCCAAATTGTCTTTGAATAATTGTGTGCAATTTAACTGATGTGATTACACAAAACTAAATGGACTCAGTCCCTGGGAGGTCATAAGCAAAAATGAGCAACAATCTAAAGGTCACAAAAACACAAAAATAATTCCTTTTTGCACAGGACAAGCATCACTTGCACCCCAATATGTATAAAAGCCTCACCCTTGATTTTTTTTTTTGTGAAACATTAACAACAGGAAATGCACAATTTTTCTGTTTTGATGGTTCTGTATTTGTCACAGCAGTGTGTGTCAGAATGTAGATTTCCTAGACAAGATGCATCCATCCCATTTTCCAATAACCCACTTTATCATTTACAGTTTAGCTAGAATTCTGGAAGTTAGCCTGGCAGTTAACTGCTGCAAGACATTGAAATCCATCCTGGAAAGGGTGCAGATCTATCACAGAATGCAAACTGTCACTGACTCACAAACTAGATGCACATACACACAAGCAACTTGAAGGATGCCAGTTTACTTACTGCTGTCTTTGGAAACGGGGAAACCAAAAAACAGGTGAAAACTCACATCGATGCAAGGAGGAGGATATGCAAACTCTACAGAGAAATCACCATGGCCAGCAATCATAGTGCAGATCCTGTTGCTATAATTTAACAATGTTACTAAGTGTATCAATTTGACCACCTGACAAAGCTTTAATTTCAATGAAATAAGTGCATCCTCTCTGGAAAGTATACTGTTCAATGACTATCACTGACATTTTTCCATTAAAATAAAGTTCATAAAACCAAATTGCAAAGTTTTCCTTTAGAGTGGTTCAATCTAAGCACTGATTGCAATTTGGATCTGCTGCTTTTTTCAGTTTGTAGTCCAAGGTTTGATTCCTGCAGTCTCCATTTATTTACTTTGTGACTCTGAGTAAGTCACCTTAACCAGACATGGTTTCCAAGTCAAAACATGCTTGTGTTTAGTTGGCTTAGCTGACTTAAATAAATAAACGTATACAACATCTTTATTTAGTTGGCATATTAGACAAAAAGTGAATTTACATAAATAAATTCATGTAACATATTCATTGTCTGGAAACATTCACTTTGATGGGTGTATGAGCAGTCACGCAGGAATAAGTTATTCCTGTATGGCAGAGACAGTTCCCATTCAGCACGGCAGTGCACCATGCATATTTATGAAGGCGCACTGCCATGCTCTAAAAGAGACATGGTTCCATGTACGAGCACAGGGGGTGTGTCTGAGAGCAGATCTCTCACAATACACACGCCCCTGCACTCCCAAATTGCCTTTCTGCAATTAAAAATGAGCGCGAATGCTTGTAACATCCCCAACTCATCAGGATAACAAATCTGTGGTCAAAGGCATAAGGGACAATCGTCTCTACCAAGCATACCTCTCAACTATACAGATTTTTGCAGAATGGCCAGATTTTTGCCTCATATTTTTGGTGTGTTCCTCCTAAAATCTGTACCCTTCTGGGAAATAGCTGAGGATTGCAGTCATTGAATAATGACAAAACATTTAAGTTTAAGACTCCACATCCTTCAGAAAATTCATGCTAATGTAAAACCTATTATTCTATCAAATTTTTAAGTTTGTAAGAGCAATATTTAAAATCTGTCCCTATTTGTCCCCCCATCATTTTAGGCTTTGTCCAGATATATTGTCTAAGAGGTTGAGAGGTATGCTACCAAGCCAAAGGTTGTTAGGATAACACAGGTAGCATACGCACATACTGCACACCTCCCAGCCCATCAGGGTAAGGAATGTGGACAAAGCCAAAAGGGACAATTGTCCAACAAAGCAGAAAGTTGATAAAATAACAGGTTCAGCATTAGCAGGGATATTCTGAAGGGTATAGATAAAATAACACAACAAAGCTGTTTTTTTTAATAAATGCGATAAAGTTTAAGTGTAGCTGCGTGGGTGTGCCCATTGCTTAGCTACTCTTAGTCCAGCTTAAATAGCACAAGAAGTTAAATAGCAAGAGACATCCAACATAAACAGTATTGCAGTAGTGTAGTGGTTAGAGCATATGCTTTGCAAAAGCCATTTATGGTTCGATCCCCACTGTGACCAATTTACATGTGAAAGCAGTACATAAGCATTTACCTACTAGATATCATATATTTGTTAACCGGAGTACTGAATTAGGTCCAGATGTGAGGTGACAGTTTAATAAAGTTGTGAAATCCCCATATAAACACAAGTGCCCCATACAGTATAGTCACACATGAATAAATGTAATGAAAGCACATTGGGGGATGTCAGGGACAGTAAACAAATGTATAATATGTAATCAATGATGAATCAATGCCATACAGCAGATAGTCTATAAAATGAAAAATAAGCAATGCTAAGCATTGCACAGCTCTGCTTACCAGGTGAAAGCATTGTGTAAATATGACTGCTAAGCAATGAGTAGCCCAGCTAAGTGTATGTGCCCATCAGTAAGCAGTGCTGAACTGTCCCTTTAAGCACTGCCAACCTTAGCTAAGCAGGTTTTTCCGTAAGCTTAGCTTAGCGCAGCATATTCAAAAGCATCCAATCATGGCAAAGGGTGGGAAATCGGCCATATTTAAATGCCCACGGGTGGGAATACAGCTCATAACTGGTTGCAGCTTCCCACTGTAGACAGTATGGCAGAAGTTGGTGAGGACATGCGCTTCCAGGTGCAGCTCTGGGGCATACAGAAGTCCAAGGAAATGGTAGGACTGCTAGTACAAAACCATGTTGAGAGACTGCTGCAGAGCCAGTGCCAAGGATCCAAATATAAAGCAGAAGCCTAGGACCATCTCGCCCATGATTGCACCAGTGCTACTGATATCCCTCAGACTGGTGAGCAGGTCTAACACCACTATGCTGACTTGAAGAAGAGAAAGATGGAGCTCTTGGACGAGTGGATCCAAGAAGCAAGGCAGAGGGGTGATGTCCTAGCAGTGTGTAAGTACTTATACTAATAACTGTTTACTAATGTCCGGCCTGTGTATATGATGGATAGGTATGCCTAAATATTTCTCTGTTTCCCTTACAGCTGCAGCTGTGTGGGCTGTGAATCAGGAAGCCCATGCTAGTAGGCTGGAAAGGCTGTATCACGAGGCTGGTGAGCAACAATCCTGCTTGTAGTAGTCATACCAAATAAATATAAAGTAGTAGAAAGTTACCTGGCAGTATAAAAACTGTTGTATGGGTTGTACTGAATAAACCAGGCAATGTGACAGTAATAGTCCCATATAGGTCATATTTAAATAAAACTGTAACTACCTGGCAATAAAGCTCTAAACCCTGGACTGGTTGTGTTTACTTTTGTATTGTATGGCATTTATTGTTGCATTCTCTGAATAGTAATATTGTGTTAACCATTGTTAGCCACACTGTGCTGCATAAAAAATTGTCTAGGAATGTCTGTATAAGACTGTTGTAAGTACAAGGTCAGATTGTACAACCAAGAGAGACTTAGACAGAAAACACTGAAGAGACAGACAGCGATATCCAAATAGCACACTCTACTGTGACTTAAATTGTAGCATTTTCAGCAGACACAGCCATGGGTTGAATCCTGGGAGTGGTAGTAAGCTGTATGCATAATCATAACTCTCAACTGTACATATTTTTCTGAATGTCCAGACAATTGGCCCATATTTTATGCCTGTTCCTCTGTCACCCTGGCAAATCAGTGGGATGATCTCAGAATTGTAGTAATGAAATAATGACATACATTTGATTTTCAGACCTCAAAACCTTCAGAAAATGTATATTAAAATAAATCCCGTCACTCTAGAAACTCTCCAAGTTTATGACAGCAATATTCAAAACATGTCCCTATTTGTACCCCCATGTTGTCAAGCTTTGTCCAGAGTGTGTGCATTCAGAGATTGAGAGGTATGTGCATAATATTAACTGGAATCTGGGAATATGTGTGGAAACAGTCAGGTATTGTTAACAAACATTCCCTCCACAGGTCTATTAGATAAGAAAACTGTGCCTGCCAATAAAGATTTAAATCCAGGACTGGTAGTGTTTACTCTGATATAGTATGGCCTGACATGTAGTATTCAGTAACATCTGATACCAGAATAGTACTGTTGTGTCAACCACTATTTCTCACACTGTGCTACATAAAAGTATGTGTAGGAATGTCTGTATAAGACTGTTGTAATTACAAGGTCAGATTGTACAACCAAGAGAGACTTAGACAGAAAACACTGAAGGAATAGACAGCAATATCCAAATAGCACACTCTGCTGTGAATTAAATTGCTGTATATTTAGCAGACTCAGCCATGGTTCAAATCTTGGGAGTGGTAGTAAGCTGTATGCATAATCATATCTCTCAACTGTACAGATTTTTCAGAATGTCCAGATAATTGGCTCATATTTTCTGCCTGTTCCTCTGTCCCCCTGGCAAATCAATGGGATGATCTCAGAATTGTAGTCATGAAATGACATACATTTGATTTTAGAGCTCAAAACCTTCAGAAAATGTATATTAAAACAAATCCTGTCACTCATGCAGCTCTTCAAGTTTTTGACAGCAGTATTCAAAACATGTCCCTATTTGTACCCACATGTTGTCAAGCTTTGTCCAGAGTGTGTGCATTAAGAGATTGAGAGGTATGTGCATAATATTAACTTTGAATCTGGGAATATGTGTAGAAACAGTCAGGTAGTGTTAACAAATATTCCCTCCACAGGTCTACCAGGTAAGAGATGTAGAATTTAGCTCTAAGACAGTTGAAGTATATACTGTGTACAAACATACCACTGCCCAAACCAAGGACATAGGGTATTGTAATAATACCTGTATCTTAATGATTGGAGCAATGATCATTAAAGTTGTGAGTACTACAAGGATATATAAGTTGTTAATTGACATCTCTCTCCACCTTACCACCATATCTGCAACAATAATCTAAATACACAAATCAATGGGTATGTTTACACCAAACCTACTGTTAGGACATATATCCTATTGTTCAATAAATATTGAAATGTGTTTCTATTAATGTTCCACGTTGAAATACTATCATTGGTGGCCTGTTGCTATCAATGTAACCTGCATGCCATTGTAATGGCCACTGTGGGTCCATATATGCATGTGTTCTGTTTCCTATGCAACTGTTCCAAATCTGGTGTTTTGGGTTAATTGTAATATCTATGCATGCTGTTATAACTAATCCTGGATTGTGTGACTGTGACTATTACTAACCACATATGTTTTAAAACTGCAACACCATAGCACGTATGGGAAGACTGGTCCTAGCGGACCCACCTCTCCCACCTCATCTGGCCATGGCATTGGGTCAAAGCATGCCGGGGACCCACCCTGGGACCTACTCGTCTGCTGGTCCTGCACCACCTTCGGGTGGAACCACCTCAGGGGATGGGGCTCACCCCCCTCCCCCTGGGAGCGGGTGCGGACAGGATCCTGTCACCCAAAGTCAGGTCCGGGAAATGGTGTATAGCGAGCTCCAGAGGGAGTTTGAAGATTTGCTAAACCAGCTTGAGGGCCTCATGGCACATTTAGAGGGGCAGCCTGCCCCTCCTGCTCAGCCCCCAGCACAGCCACCTTCGGGGCTGTGAAGGTGCAGTGGTATGAGCAAACATAACTGTCACACATATACATATTCAGCAATGGTGTGTACACTTGTGAGGAATGATGCACATTACATGCCAGGGTGATAAACAGGTGCACAGCAATACTGTGTACATGGGTGCAGTGTGTTCCAGGTGAAAGGGCATCACCTACTAATAGAACTCATGCATCACAGAGATGTATAATTTTGGTAACAAGGATTGAGTATAGCTGCAGTGCATGCTGTTGAGTGCCATATGTCATGTATGTTGACTATTAGGTAATCAGTGGTCTGTGTAATATCTTTGTGCCACCTCACATGTAAGTATGTGTGTGTGGGTCTACTTTACATGGTCAACTTTTCACAAAGTCGATTTTCATATGGCCAAGACCATATGATCGTCATTTGAAAAGCCGACCATGGGGAATCGCTATCTACGTACAGTGCAGAATGGGAACATTTCCCTCTTCCGCACTGTAATGCAATCTCAGAGTTGGCATATTTAAGTTACAGGGGTTTGTGGGGTAGAGTCCCCCATGGGGGGGTGCAGGGGGGCTTACCCCCCTGCTAACAGTTTTAAGGTCAGTGTCCGGTGTGTTTTTTTGTGTTCATTTTACATGGTCGGCTTTCTGAAAGTCGATCACGTGGTCCCGGCCATTTGAAAGTCGACTTTGTGAAAAGTCGACCATGTAAAGTAGACCCGCGTGTGTGCGTGTGTGTGTGTGTGTGTGTGTGTGTGTGTGTGTGTGTGTGTGTGTGTGTGTGTGTGAGTGAGTGTAGAGGTAAGCAATTTCCCCTCACAGGTGGCGAGGTAGGTCAGAGTCCCTTCTGCAGTCAAACTGAAGTTAGTGTCCATACAGACTCTGACAATGATGATAGGTATGGTGAGGCACAGGCAGGGTTGTCAGGGACTGAAGCTGTGCCATCGGTTGACATCCCACTTTTATCCACCCCATCCCCGCACACAGTCTCTATGGTATACATACCCCATCACCAGTGGCCATAGATGAGGGACAGTTGGCTGGTGGTGGCATGGGAAAGGACAGTGTGGTGACTATGGCAGGTGTGTCTGTACACAGCAGCCATAGCCAGATGACTGGCAAGGTACCACATGGGCAGATGTACAGGGGTGCTCTTAGGGGGGCTGCTGGCCATCATGCCCCTGGCAGAAGTGCCACAGCAGGTGTCACCAGACACATGTTTCGGGCCATCATGGAGGCACAGGCACATAAGGAGCATTATACTAGACAGAGTATGAGGCTCCAGAGGGATACTAATTCTGCTGTACTTGACAACATCCATGATCTTGCCGATGCCCACCATTATTTTGCAGAGGTCCTGGATAGATGGTTGGGTGAGATGGTGGGAATCCTCAACCGTGGAATGTCTGTGTTAGGGCATATGGTGGGAGTAGGGCAACAGCCATATGGAAATAGGTCAGTAACACCAATAGGTGGAGGTCTACGTGGATGTGCAACAAGTCACAGCTGTTCCTGTAGTGGCAGTACCAGCACCAGCACTGCAGGGGGGTGCTATCCACACCACAACACAACAGACCATGTGCACATGGTCCTGGCCAGTCCCAACAGGGACCCAGATCCAGCGGACATTTGTCATCATCAGGGGAGACTATCATATCTGGGCTTGTACCTGTAGTGCCTGTGGAATCCCTGGCAGGCACAGTTCCCGTGTCCATGGCTGGACATGGTGAACTGCACATCCTGCCATGTATGGTCTGCAGCTGTCCAACAAACCTCTGTATAGGGCAGCCACATGGCAAAACTGTGTGCATCCATAAACACACACATCACCAACACAGCTAGGGCACCTCCATACCTACACACACCACATCTGCACAGCTCAATTGATTGATTGTTGACTGTGGTAGTCTGGTTGAGGTATCCATGGCATGTGGTGCATACAGGGTGGGGTTTCCTAGCTGTGGAATTCATAACACAACTGGACAGACATGTCAGGGTCAGTCAAGCATGGAGTGTCTGTAAGCAGCCAAGATGTATACCTGACATCTGCACATCTGTACAGAGGACAATACCATAAACCATAATCGCAACAATAATTATATATCTTTAGCCCTCTTCTTGGATCTTTCCAAGGCATTCAACATGGTTGATCACCAACTTTTAATCCACACGCTGCAAACATTCTGTCTAGATACTAAAGCCCTTCAGTGGTTTCAATCCTACCTGAATGGTAGACAGCAGGCTGTTCTTTGGCAAAACAAACTCTCTAACCTCCTACCTAACACCCTTGGTGTACCACATGGTTCTATACTGGGGCCCCTGCTGTTCTCCATCTTCATTAATGACCTTTATACTGTCATCCCAAAAGGCAGCTGTATCCAATATGCTGATGACTCTACCCTGATTTGCTCAGCCACATCCCTAACAGAGCTATGGTCAGCTACCCAGACCACCTTTAATACAATAGAAAACTGGCTTTCTGAATGTTGTCTGATCCTAACTCCCAAAAAAACTAAAATGCTGTTTTTTTTCACCAACACACAGGTCTAATGCATTCACCTTTACCATAAATGCAAATGATGGCACAATAATCTCCCCTGACCCATCTACAAAACTATTAGGTGTCATTATAGATAATAATCTAAATTTCGACCTACATGTTAACCAAACTATCAAAACCATCAATAAAAAACTAGGGTCACTTTACAGAATAAAAGCCTTCCTACCCCCCCTCCCCCCAGCTAAAATTGCCATAACTCAATATCACCTTCTTTCAACTCTTTTGTATGCATCCCCTCTACTCTCTAATTTAAACAAGTCTGTCCTTAAAAAACTCTCAATCTGCTATAACCACATTGCCAGGTTTGCCACTGGGCTGCCTTTTAGGACTCATCATTGTATCAATCTAAACCAGCTTGGGTAGCTTGAACTACCCAGCCTAATCAAGTATAACCAACTAATTATGGCCTATAAAATCCTCTATAATCCAGACAATATTCCTGCAGTGAAAAATATTATCACCCCTTATACTAATCATAGACTGCTTCGATCCTCCAACAGACTACTAATTCAGACTAGCAAAATTAATAACTCAGCCGGTGACTTTCTCTTTGTAAACACTGTAGGTACAACTGCCTCATGTACACAGACAAACCACTCCTCCTACCACACTAATACATGTGAGAGATGCAATTATACAGCCAAACTGGAGGCTAAGCTTTCTCAACACAAGACTGGACCAGTCAAGAGGAGAAGGGAATTACTTGCATCACACCACCAGTCTCACACAGACCTATGAAACCAACACCAGCAAAAAACACACATAAATATATGAAAACATACTCAGAGGCTCTAAATAAAAATCTGCAAAAGCAACAGAGACCTCCAAAGGAGACATCCAAGCAACCTCCACTCCCCAACACAAACCATGAAACACATACTTCACAAAACCAGTGTGCCATGCAATCACAGCCCTTAAGGCAAAATAACATACCCAACACACTAGTAATAGGTGACTCTATAGTCAGGCACACTGACATCCCACTCACTAGGTGAACAAGGAGAAGGTCATTGTTAGCTGCCTGTTGGGTGCCAGGATCTGCCACATAACACAAGCACTCAGGTCACTCCAGAACAAGTACAAATACGACTCTGTCATTGTACATGTTGGTGTGAATGACCAGAGACGTACCTCCCTGGACTACATGAAAAGAGACATGGAAGAGCTCTCAGATCACATAAGTATGACCTTGACCCTGAGTAGCATCCTACCCTCACCAAGAATGATAGCACGGTATAAAGAAAACATTATCAATTTCAACAATTGCCTAATCTTCTGGTGTCATTCAAAGGGAATCCAGTGTCTGTCAGCCTAGGATGATATGCTCGACAAGCCATGCTGCTTCACTAGAGATGGCTTGCACCTGTCACCCTTAGACTTTTGAATACTTGCCACCCTCATAGAGCCTTTTTTAAGCAAGGCTCAAAAGACAAACCCACCACCATAAATAGCACAAGTAACAAAAAATTGAGGGTAATGTTACTCAATGCCAGAAGTCTAAATCTCAAAATGCACGCACTCGAGGCACTCCTCAGTATGGAGAAAAATCGATATATGTGCAGTAACAGAAACCTGGTTTAAGGCTCCAGAGAGCACCCCACTCCAGCACTATCAAGCTACAACTCATACCATACATTTCGGCCACAACACCTGGACCAAAATACAAAAGGCGGTGGTGTATCCATATCCATCAAGAATACCCACAGCTCCAGGTTAGTGGCACAGCACGATGCTTCAGAGATCATCCACATGCAACTAACAATGGGCAAAACTGCAGTTCAAATTGTAGCTTGCTACAGATCACCCACCATGACCCAGGACCCCCATTCCACATTTCTGGAAACACTGGGAAACATAAAGGTCCTACCAAACACCCTGATATTGGGTGGTTTCAATTACCCAAACATTAACTGGGAGAACTACTCAAGTACTAACTCCCTTGCCCAACATTTCCTAGAATTTATAAACTCAAACACCCTGGTTCAACTGGTCAACACCCCCACCAGAGGTGACAACATATTTGACCTGGTCATCACCAACATGGGCGACCAGTGTTCCACACCAGAGGTCAACCCCTCGCTGGTTAGATCTGACCATAAACTAATCACTCTGGATATCCACATTCTGCTCCACCCCTGGTCAAAGAAACCACCGTGAAAAACTTTTCAAAAGCAAACTTCACGTTACTTAAGACCGAGGTGGAAAGCTGCAAAATCCTTTACTGATGAACTCTCCGGGCACCTACAAGATTGCATGGATCATGCTATCCTAAGCAAAACCAAGACTCACTCCTCCAAGTAAAGGAAACCAGTCTGGTGGATGCCTGCCATAAACAAGCTACACAATAGGAGGAAACTAGTACAGAAAACAGTAAAATCCCAAGAAGGGAAGACATCCCTGATCAGTATCAGCAAGAAACTACGATCCCTCATAAAATCATCCAAGGCTAGCTTCAAAAGAAAAATTGCCAAGGACTCCAAAGATAACTACAAGGCATTTTTTAGCTATGTCAAGAATCTAAGTGGCAATTCTCAGATCTGCTCGAAATAGTTAGTGCAGAATAGCACAAAATACACTGAACCGACCAATATTGCCAACATCCTGGCAGACAGGTTCATTGCAAACTTCACCCCCTCTCACCCCCAAAAGGGCTCATAACCATACTAGAAGAATGTAGTGCCCCTGAAATCACAGACACTCAGGTTAAAACAGTCCTCTCCAAAGCCAAAAACACAGCATCAATGGGACCGGACAGTGTCCCATGCTGCATCCTACATGAGCTCAAAGATGAACTAACCCCTCACCTAAACACACTGTTTAAACTCAGCCTCTCTACAGGCTACATGGCCATAGAGTGGTGCACAGCAATGGTTATTCCGCTTCACAAAGGTGGAGCCAAAACAGACCCCGGGAACTAATGCCCTATAAGCCTGACTAGCTTGGTCTGTAAGGCTATGGCTATTAACAGAGACATTGGGAACATCCAAACACTGGACCCTATCCAGTTCGGCTTTGTTAAGGGCAGATTATGCCTCCTAAACCTGGTGGACTTCTTTGAGACAGTTACCAAGGCTATAGATGAGGGAAAGGTGGTCCACACAGCCTACATAGACATCGCAAAGGCTTTTTATACCATTCTCCATTCTGGTATTATAGACAAGCTCACTAGCCTGAACATAAACCCCTACATCACAAGATGGGTTGCCAACTGGCTCACGGACAGAACATGGCATTCCCCAGGACTCAATCCTAGGACTCCCCTTGTTTGGCATATACGTCTCAGAGGTACAGGCAAGCACAGGAGGATTATGGCTGACTAACTTTATAGATGACTGCAAACTTGGGGCTATGATTGACTCTCTGGCTGACACGGACATCCTCTAAAAGGGTTTCACTGAGACAAATACCTGGTGTCAGAACCATGGCCTCAAGCTAAATGCCAAAAAGTGCATAGTCATCCCCTTTGGAAAAAAACAAAGTACCCACAAACTATCACATAGGTGGTTGCCCCCTAAATGCAGAAGATGTAATAAGGGATCTGGGGACCCAAGTAGATAGTAATCTCTCGTTTGATAATCACATTGCCAAAGTGGTTAGAAAAATCCTTTTATGTGGTCCACCTATTCACAAAAGGGTTTGCATCCAGATCAAAAGAGGTCATTGTGCCCCTCTACGCATCACTCATCAGACTCATCATTGAGTACAATGCCCCATTTGGGATGTACCTTACAAGACACCTGCAACAGCTGGAAAGACCACATTAATACCTCACCAAGAGGATCACTGGCCTAAAACAGATGCCGTATGCAGCTCGACTGAAGAAACTCCAGCTGTACTCAGTTGCATACCGCCTACTCAAAGGTGATCTCTGCCTGACATACAAGGCCATGCCCAACCCAGAATTGATGGACATGCTCCACCTAAAGAAAACCATATCCCCTTGAGCCAAACGCTCTAGGGATCTAAACCTCACCACAACAATAAACAGGACATGCTGGAGGGATAGATTCCTGTTCCAGAGACTTCCCATGCTCTGGAACAAGATTCCAGTCTACATTAGGTAGAGCTCCTCGCTAACACTCTTCAAGAGAAACCTTGATGAGTGGATGGGAAACAGAAAGTTTACCCTGGGATCACTTCAATGGCTCTGCTGGACAGAGGCACAGGGAACTAATCTAAGGGGGAGGCAAAAGCCAATACATTCCGGCTAGGCTTATAAATGTCTTCGGGCAGATAGCCTAGTACCTACCTATGAACCTATGAACCTATGAGCTGATATTACTTTACTTACCTCTCTAGGCCAATTTAAAACTAGGCTCAAACAACATTTGACACTGAACTGGCTATGTCAATGTATTAAGCCTGGCTAGGTCTCCTCTAGAATGAGTAAAAACTGTGAATCAGCTTTACTGTGTAACTCAATCCTGACTTATACTCGCGATTAACTCTAATCTGTGGAACTTGTTTAAATTGCTTATGTATCTAATCACTGTAATTATTCTATTTGTAATATGTAATGTTGTAGTCTTCTTACCTTGGAGCTTTTCTCCCCGGGCCTCCGCTGAAAATGGACATGCATCCAGATGGACTATCCCGGTCAATAAATATAAAATAAATAAAATAAAATACAGTGTACCATATTTATCGCATGTGCCACGGAGCTTATAGGATGGATGTTGTCCCAAGGTACTTCTAAGGTGAGGAACATCACCAACCCTTGTAATTACTGGAATTGGGTGATGTAGTGGGTGAGAGATCCCAAAATAATTTCACCCTAAACACACATTCACATTTGCCAGGTGTGAGGGTCAAACCTCTACCTAACAATCTTTATGGACCATTATGGTTACATATTTACCACATGCACCACTGACCTGACATGGTTGAGGGTAGGCAACAGGTACTTCTGAGGTGGATGATATCTGCAAAACTGCAAAAGTCAGGCGTTGAGATGTGCACTGGGTGTAAATGGGGCCAAAATATTTGAGGTACACACAAAAACACTTGCCACAGATGAGATTTAAACCCATACCTGCATAGTTACTGCTACTACATTGCTCTGGATTTATGGCATGCACCATAGAGCTTACATGTTGGAGAGCTCTCCACAGGTACCTTTGAAGGTGACTAACATCAGCAACAGTGCAAAAAGGAGGGGCAAGGGAAGAGTAGTTGGTGTGAATGTCCATAACATCAGGTATTATCAAAGACATACACTCATTCTTTCACACACACACACACACACACACACACACACACACACACACACACACACACACACACACACACACACACACACACACACACACACACACACACACACACACACGCACAAACACACACAGTTTCACAGTGGCCTTGTCTGGAATTAGAACTCCTATCTAATTAGGTATGTTACACTATAGCATTACAGAGTTATTGCACACACCACAGAGCTCAGAGGGCTGGGCTTTATCCAAAGGGGTATTTCAAGGTTAATGACATCAGATGGCTTGCTAAAGTAGGGTAATGGGAGGTGTAGTGACTGTGAATGGCCTCATAATCATTAATCTCCACACACAGACACACACAGTTTCACAGTTGCCATGTCTGAGATTAGAACTCCTACCTAATTAGATATGTTACATTACAGAATTACGCATTTATTGCACACACCACAGAGCTTATAGGGCTGGTCAGTGTCCAATGGGGTATTTCAAGGTGACTGACATCAGCAGGCTTGCTAAAATAGGGCAACGGGAAGTGTAGTGACTGTGAATGGCCTCAAAATCTTTAATATCCACACACACACACACACACACACACACACACACACACACACACACACACACACACACACACAGAGTGTCACAGTTGCCGTGTCTGGGATTAGAACTCTTACCTTACTAGTATGTTACACTACAGCATTACACAGTTATCACATGCACCACAGAGCTTGTAGGGCTGGCTATTGTACAAAGGGGTATTTCAAGGTGACTGACATCAGCATGCTTGCTAAAGTAGAGCAATGGGAGGTGTAGTGACTGTGAATGGCCTCAAAGTCATTATTTTCCACACACACAGAGTTTCACAGCTGCTATGTCTGAGATTAGAACTCCTACCTAACTAGTATGTTGCACTATAGCATTACACAGTTATCGCAAGTGGCACAGAGCTTATGGGGCTGAGACTTGGCCAGAGGGTTATTTCAAGGTGGCTGACATCAGCATGAGTGTTAACATGGGTAATAGGAAGTGCAGTGTGTGTGAATGGGCCATAAATCATTCCTCTGGAAATGCACACACAACACTCAGTCACACACAACTTTACATTTGACAGGACTGGTTATACAAATGCTAGATGAATACTAATTTGTACTATCATGTTACACAGTTATCACAAGCACCACAGACACTATAGGGCTGAGGGCTACCAAAAGCAATGTCTACAATGATTGACTTCAGCACATCATGTGATATTGGCCAATTGGATGTGTGGTGGGTGGGACATGATTGAAATCTTGTTGTCACTTTCTGTCTCTCTCTTCCCCACATCTGTGTGTCTGTATGTTTGACCTATTATAGTGTGTTGGCCTTGGATATGTGTGAGTATTCCTATCCAATGTGTGTGCAAAGCATGAATGGTGTGCAATGTGGTGTGTGTGTGTGCATAGATATCTGTGACTGACAAATATGTATAGTCCACTGTTGTTGTGAGACATGGGCTTCATTTCTCTAAGTGTAGGAGCATGCTCAGTATGACCTTCTGTATTGAGGGTGTGAATCCATTCCAGGTAGGTTGTACTCCAGTGCAGGATTTTGTGTTCTACACCTACAGCTAGCAACCTGTTTCTGCAGGATATCTGTAGATAGGTTGACAATATGGAGTCACAATGGCGAAAGCTAGTGGGATACTGTAACTATTGTGTCTGTACTGCTTGTGTTACATAGTTGATGTCAGCAGAGATGTTCAGACATATGTACTGTTTCACACTGTGATGCATTATGTCATCAACTACTGACAGATATACTTATTTGCTCACAGTTATTTCCTGGGAAATACAAGATGAATGAAGCTGTGTCCATCACTGTGGTCTACAGCCTACATATTTTTGCACACTCATGCCATTCTGCAGGGGTAGCTGCAGACACTTGCTGATGGGTCTGTGTAAATGGTCCAGCACCTTGGTACTGTGGTGGCTGAGGATCCCCTGCTTGTACATCTATCGACATAACAGAATGGTCATATCTTGCTGTGACCATACCTCTCAGCTGTACAGATTCACCCAGGTTACCCAGAGGCAGGTCTCATATATTTGGTCAATTCCCCTTCACATTGTGGTTTACAAGCATGTTTGTAGCCACCCATTACTGGGTTTGCCAGCAGGAGTAGTATGGGCACACATCAGAGTTTCAGACTCCCCAGACTCCATGGCATCCATGCTTCTACACCCCCATTCTGTTAGTCTATCCTCTTCCTAACATTATGTGAGTGATATCTGAGAAGTATCCATATAGTTGGCCCTCCATCCCAATGGTATTTATGGATTGTTCCACAGTTCATGCAGTAGGATATGAGGGGCATGCTACTGGTATTTGTCAACATGGCCTTGCATTTGTGTTCTGTGGACTGTGTTATGTTGTTAGTTGGGAGCCCGTGAGATAACATACATTGGCAGTATGGGTGAAGCACAGGCCTTTGACAGAGGACTGTAGGGCATTTAGTAGTGATGCAGACCATCTTTAGCAGGCTAGTGCATTCCGTTACTCTTATAGTCCCAGACTGCAAGCCACTGGATTCCCCTGGGGTGACAGGGTAAATGTGCAAGGTGTTAATGGCAGAAGTTCCTGTCCAAATTAATCCATTGTTCTGGATGCTGGCAGGGTGCTGCTTACAGCTAGGGATGCACCTGTATGGCACACCTCTTCAGCATGCTGCATTCTGTGGTTATTCCCATACAGAAGTGGGGGTCATACTGTACTCATTCCCAACAGCAGGGATATGACCTGTGATAAACCTGGAGCTAAGGGTGGGGTGAGCTGAGCGCATGTGTGATATGGAAGCTTCTTGCAGCTGACTCACACATATACCTGGGACATTCGTCTTATGCTGCCTTGTGCAGGGACATAGGCAGTCTCTCATTACTTCATAACTGTGACTTTTGTGGTCTGCCAGTGATTGGCCAGACTACATAAGTATTCCATACTACACAGACAACTAATGTGCTGATAAACTGTATGTACAATTCCAAAGGTGTGTGCAGTCGACAGTTAAATTGTATGCACTCTTTCTAGGGTACTTCCACCTGTGTACTGTGTGTATGTCTGGGCCCACATTCATGGCATGTCCATCTTTCAGATGGTGACAGATATTGACATCTGAACAGTGAGTATGGATGACTGTTGAATTGGGTCTTGCTGGAATACATTGTGGTTGGTACTGCAGTTGTCAGAACATGGCCCTGTCATCAACAGTACTGGCCATAGGCCACCAAGACACAACCCTCCATGCCTACATGCTGACTACTTCCACACAATATACAACACAGAACAACCTAACACACAGACCCCTGCATATTGTACACATGCAACAATCTATCCTGTAAATTGGGCCAGCTCAGGTAATCTGTGCTCCACTGTTATTAACCCACACATACATGTTACTGCATGTCTACATAGGATTGTGTTGGGGGGCACACCTGACAACTGTAAACATTTGCTATGAATGTACTGGTATTTCTGGTACTCTGTTGGCTTCCATTTCATTTTGTATTCTGACCTATCATGCAGACTAGAGGCATATCAGTAGAGTACAGATCTTAGATTTTATTGCCCTACATTTCAGTTTCAGACTTCTTACCCTTCAGAACTAACATACAACTGCCTGACCTGTTGTAGTCTGTCTGTGTAGGACTGGAGGGGGGGCTGCTCTCCATTACCATCAATTGGAGGCCTTAGCACAGCCTTTATTTATGGTCATCTACACCTGTCCTGCTGGCTGAGGCTGTTGTTGGGTATGTGAGCTACACTGACATGCATGTGTGTGTCCTATGAGCATACATTTGGGCCACCACATGTACTGCAGTGGGATTTGTCACCTTGTCTAGTACTGCCTACTTTGTTGACACGAGTTGTTATGGATTTTATGCTCCCCATATAAGTGTCCACTATTGCTGCCATCGCATTCAGCCACCAGATTCCCTTGCATGCTCACATCCATACCATAGGTATAACTAGTAGAACATAGTACTCCATTCAGCAATTGATAGGAAGAGTGACTTACCTTGTGGCTGTGCCAGTATTGAGGATGGTGCTGGAGGGCTGACTATGTTGGATGCACATTGTACACTTCCTATACATGGTAAAGCACAGGTAGTGTCATGTCTGGCATTCCTTTTACTGTATGTGTGAGTCAGAGAGAGGTGCCATTCCCTGGGTTCCTACTGTGTTAGTGTATGTGCTATGCGTTGCTTCTTTGCCAAAGCCAGGGTATACTGGGCACACCTCCTTCTGCCTACATGGGCAGGCTCAGGTTGTTCCTCCTCTGAGTCACTCTGTGCCTGTGCTGGTCTTGGCAATGGTGGGGGGCTGTGTGGCTCTGCCCCCGTGCTGTTCCTGCTGCAGCTGTTTCCACAGGATCATATTGTGTAGCATGGCACATACAATGAAAATTTGTGTACATGTAGCTGGGGAGTACTACAAGGCTCCACCAGATATGACTAGGCACCGGAACCGTGACTTGAGCAGCCCAAACACATGCTCTATTATGATTCTGGTTTATGCGTGTGCCTCATTATGGAGTTCTTGTTCAGGTGTGTGTGCATTTCAGATGGGTGTCATCAGCCATGGCTCCAGTGAGTAACCAGCATCCTCCACTAGGTGGCCATATGGGATGTCCCCACTGGCAAATCTCTGGTACAGCTGTGTCATATGCCAGATATGGGAGTCGTGATAACTTCCAGGGCTGCCAGCAGACACATTCATGATAATGCCCTGGGCATTGCACATGACATGGCGGTTGATGGAGGGGAAACCCTTGCGGTTTACGTAGACCTTACCCCACTCACCAGGTGGTGCTTTGATTTGTATGTACATGCAGTCTATAACACCCACTACCTCAGGGTATTCTGCTATTTGGTGGAAGAGATGCCTATTGCTGGTCAATGCCTCACAGGTCTTGATGAAATATATGTGCTCACCGGCATGTGCTGGCATGGCATCCAGGAGCTGGTGGAGTACTCTGGATGCTGATACCTGTGAGATCCCCATGATATCCCCAGATGGCCCTTGGAAGGTACCTATGGCTAGTATTTGTAAGCGTACACGTACCTTGGCATCCACTGGGATGGGTTCCCCTCTGTTGGTTCTGTGTGTGAGGTGTGGCCAGCACAGCTCAACAATTTGCTGTAGGATGTCCCTGTCCACCTTATAGGGCGCCACTATCTTCAGCTCATGTAGCTCCTGGTAGGTTCCCCTGGGTCTGTACACTCTTCTCCTTCTCCTCATTGTGGGTTGGCCATCAGCATTCTCATCCTCACCACCCTCAGCTTCTTCCACATATTGATGTGTGAGATCTACAGCAGCCCCTATCATTTTGTTAGTTTTGTCAGGTAAAATTTCCCCATCTGTGTACACTGGTGGTGTAGTGTTTGTGGGGAAAAAACAAAGTGAAAGGTGTTTACATAGTTTATAGTAGTGTGCTGGGCTGGGCTGCTGCCTGCGTAATTGGCTGATTCTGATACATTTCATCTGCCAGCTATGCTAGTTCTCCTTGATTGCCTTCCTACTGCTGTTTTCCCTTCCCATGGCTTTCCCGTTTAAGTGCTGGGGCACACCATGCACACCCAGTGCTCAGATGTGAACAGAGCTGCTATTTCCTGTGGGATTTTTTTTTGTTTGTTTAAATCCCATTTAGGCAATGTTATCAGTGCTAGGCAGCCTCAGCCTCAGACACAGCCACCTTCCTTAGCTGTGCTTAGCTAAGGGCAAACACAGGCCACGGAGCTCCAATAAGCTTACAGCATGCATGACACCCCCCCCCCCTTATGAAGTCATCAACCTCTTATGCTTATACCATGGTGTTGCTGTGCCTACATGGCAGGGTGCAAGCTAACACTGAGGGGAAATTTGTGATTCAGTATCAATCTCCTTATTTGCATAAAACTGACTGCTAATGCATGGTTACAAAACTGACACTCAGCCTTCCCCCTTAGCAACCACTATTCCGTAGTATTGTTGTCTTATGCGTGCCATTGACTATTATGGTAGAATGCTGATTGTAGTTTAAAAACTTATTTCCAACTTTTTTCATTATTTTCAGGCTGATCCCATTTGCGCACAGCTGCCCTATGCTTAAATGGCCGAAATCAGCCAAAAAAAAATAAGTTATTTTTATAATTTTTCAACTGTTTACCATGCCAATGGCCATATATTTGGCCATTGGCATGCCTACTATATTGAATACATGCTTTCTTTGGAGCTGTCATGCCTCCATTTTATAATTTGCAGAAATGTATTCGGTTAGTAGCCGAATATATTTCTGCAGGTTATACTATTCCTGTACAGTCACCTGCCTGCTTCCTGGATCACTAATTCACCTCATTTGCATGGTTTTCACCAGCAAATGAGGTAATTAGTATACAGGAGCTGTGTCCATGCAGGAATAATGTAGGAACGCTCATGCATGTCCCGGGAGCTCGTTCCTGGATCGCTAGTCGACCATATTGCGTGCAGCAGCTCTTGCACTATTTCTGCACGCCATGCAGAACTTACTGAATCCCAGGGTTCATGTTTCTCTAATTATTGTGGAGATTTGCTCTTAATAATTGCACTGTCTAAATGCAGTTTAAATTCCAGATTTTTCTATTTATGTTAAGCTCAGCTAATTTAGAGAAAAAAGACTATACAAATGAAGACTTTAATGGGATTTAGCTGTGGAATTGTTAAGGAGAAGAGGGGACATGTATCTCCTTAGCAGAGGTTTTTGGGAATATGCACTTTCCTAGACCTGGTTTATGATGACCCACAAATCTCTTACCCTTGCAGTAATGACAGATTAGCTTGCCAGAACTTGAAGCCGCAACCACTGTACTCTGTCTTCACAGTCTAAGGGGACCAATTTCCTCCTCACTCAGTGTAATGTTGCCCTGTAGTGATCTCAGCTTATGTACTATGTTTTCTTTTGCTTCTCAGGCTTTGTGTTAGGCCAAAGAAAGGAAGCACTACTCTTTAATTTAGGTAGCAGCAAAATATGTGTCTTTAACCAATAATGATTCAATGAGGGAGAGTATTAATATATGGCAGAACCCTCTTCAGAGGTTATTCAGCAGGCAAAACCAAAGTAACCAGACATCCTATAGACCCCTGCTATTAGATGTGGTTTTAAAATGAAATTGATTCTGAATTTTTTATTTTAATTATAGCTTATTTATATAAGCCCCATCCCCACACAGCTGTTTAATGTAACTGCAGATGGTGAGACATGTCAGATTTATTTTGTTCAACCAGTTCCCATGTTTTAGACTTGCAATGGATGTTACATGTGGCATGATTACATAACCAAAATATTCATCATGTAGGCAAGCACTTGTTTATTCCATTTTATTTAATCCATTTAGTTCTTAAAAGTATAGGTGCCCTGCTCCAGAATTCACTTTTTTCTGGCAGGACCTGAGCATAAAAGTTTAAAATTTAAGTCATTAAACTAAAAAAAAAAATAAAAAAAAGCTGCTACTTTGAAGAAACAATGGACCAATGGCAGCTTACCAGCATACTTATAATATTTTTTCTTTATGGACTGCAGTTTTACTTTTTTTTCTAATTTGTTATTTTATCTGAGCCAGCTTGACCCACAGTAATGTTGTCAAGGCTATGAACTCACTGTACATAGGATATTACAGAGCCATGAGCCATGAGGCTTAGTTTGAATCTCCAACAAGCCCTATTGGCAGCTGGGTCAGAAACACTGTCCTATACTGTGTACCAAGTACTGTTAACAGAATGGTGAAAATCATCTGGTAAAATGCATGATTCAAAAAAGGAACAGTACATATAACCAAATATATGTGAGGAATGCAGTAAATGATACAGATGGAAGCACACTCTGCAAAAAGCACCAGATATAGCTGATGCATATAATGTGGGTGAACATATACTGCATAGAATCTGGTGGCTATGTTGTCTGGTAACAGTACCATAATAGTGGTTGGTGAGCACATAAATGAGTATGGCTGAAACAGGAAGGGGCAGGCATGCTGTAGACTCCCAGAGGTGCAGGCAGACACTTTCATATGAGTGTGATACTGACTGTAGTATATCACAGGACACATGGCAACCCCACAGAAATGAATGTTTATATAGCAGCTGAAGTACCTCTATGTGTCTGTGCAAGAATGCTCTGTGTGTGTCTGCACATGAGTGTGCGGGTGTTGGAGATGGTGTATGTGTGTAAAGGAGGTAAATGCAAACAAAGAAAGTGATATGCAGCTTTATCTATGCATTAATACAAAGAAGATACTAATAAAATATAATACAGATGACAACTACTCCTATATGAGTATACAAGAAATTCAAACTATACATAGATCTGCCTAGATATATAGACATGTGCCCATTGACTGTGTGGGCTAACTTCCTACATGAGCTCTGCAGTCATTAATGATTTTATTATGACAACAAGTATGTATATGGTGCAACAAGATTCCTCCTACTAGATTTGAGTTAAATCTTGTAATACTGCACAATACCCAGGGACAATGCAGGCAAACCCTAGATGTGAAACACATTCAGACTGCAAAAAACTGCATGTGCATCAGTATACGTGCATATCCACATGACTGTGAGAAGTATTAATGTAACTGAAGAATCCTACAAGGATATGTAATGTTCATGGTACAACAATGGACGTCACAGTGACTTTGTGCAAAAATATCTGCCTCACAGCCTCATAGTCTGGTATTCCATCTGGACTTCTACTTACTATCTGCAGTTTATGCAGTCTCCCTATGTATGCATGGATTTTTCCCAGCACTCCAGTTTCCTCCTCCCCTCATTAATTAATTTAAATATACCTCCCTCTATCTCTCTATCTCCCTTCCTCTCTAACTCCCTCTCCCTCTGGGTCTATATTAGATTATCGAAGTTTCAGAACTTCAACACCATATGATCGAAGTACTGAAACTTTGAAAATCTAAAAAAAAGTAAAATAAAAAACAAAAAAAACAAAAGTAACTGGTGTAAGTAGTATATATATATATATATATATATATATATATATATATATATATTTTTTTTTTTTTTTCACTTAATATAACCTAGAGGCTATTCTGCTTATTCACATGACAAATGCAATGTACATTCTTTGCTGCAGTACATGATGTTGTCCACATAACCCTGACATCCATGCAGATAGCAAATTATCAGAATATACTCTTAAGTAACATATGCATAAAGTCACAATGAATCTAGTGATGGATCTAATGAATATATGTAATAAATTCATCCTTCTGTTCCTTGGCAGTGATTACAACAGCTTTGTACATTTTATCTTCAATGTATTACTTATTATGTTGACCATGAATGCCCAATGAGCAGAGTCCATTTACAGTAATAGCCTGGAGAGAAAGAATCCATAAAGCATGACATGGCAATCCTCAGAATTGCAAAAATATAATAAAGAATATCTATTATGAGGTAGTGATTCCTCCGAATATTTCCCCCTGCTCTGAGTTATAGCAACACTGGAGTTAGTATGTATAGCTAGCGTGAGTATAGAGTAAAACCCCCTGAACTGCGGATGAAAATGGGATTGTCTCCCAAAACAGCACAGTGGGATGCGACTCTGAGGTTTGAAGGTGCCCAACATCACATTGGGAATTAGAACAGCTACAAATACAAGAAGTTATGGATTAAAGTGGAGACACCATCCATCTGCTGTGCTGCTTGTAAACAAAAGGAAAGCCTAATTTTACATTGAGTTATACATCAACGGAACTTGCAATGTAAGAACTGTAAAGCATGGCAAATATGATGTGACTGAAAAGGAGATGACAAAATAAACATTAATGTTTTTACAATTAGTCAACTAAAACGTATGCATGGGTGCATGGATGGCTATATGTATTTGTCTGTTTTTTATTTATTTTTTTATTTGTTAACCAGGATAGTAGCATTTTTGTTCCACTGATAAATGTCCAGAAGATGCAAGCAGGGAAGTAATACAGGAAATTACAACGGAAAGGAAACAAGACCTGACAGTTTCATGTTCGAACTAAATTTATCCACGAGCACTTTTAGTTAGAAATCCTAAGAAGAAAAAAAATGTGCCTCCCCCCACACACCCCAAGACCAATCCGGATACCACCTATTTCCTATATGCAGAATATTTATTTAAATTCTTCAGTAGATGTCCTCATTAAGACAATCCTTTCAAACTAAATGATACATGTAGAAAAGAATGCTGTATCATACCTTTCAACGTCTTAGCAGAAGAAATCTGGACAAAGCCAAAAGTAATGGGATACAAAGGCCCAAAAATATGGGCAAATTTTAAATATAACCCTTATAAACTCAGAAAGTTGCTAGAATAAAAGGTTTTGTGTTACCATGCATTTTCTGAAGGATATGGTATCTGAAACTAGCAGAAAGTATATGCTTACAACCCTGGTCGGGTATGGGGGAATAGGAGTGCCTCAACTCATTAGATTTTTAGGTGAAGAACGTGAATGTTAATAATAATGACTGAATTTTAATCCAATGGATAGTACACTCACAGGATAATTTTAATATGTTTAATTATAGTGGGTTGGTGCTCAATAATGATAATTTTTCTATTTTTAAAAAAAGGTTTACTTTTGTGCCCATGAGGAACATCAACATTAGTGAAACACTAATAAACTTAGAATTATGTGTACGGAAGTTGAGTTTGGAAATGGGAAAACTTGTTAGAGTGAATTGCTTTGGCAGTAAAGGTTTAATACCTGTGCCACCCCCCCCCCCATTCTACAAACTTAACCCTTGCCTGTGATATAAATAGGACCTGCTGGAGAAACAGGGATGTATCACAGAGACTGCTCCTTTTCTGGAACAGGCTCCCCATCCATGTGAAGCAGATTTTCTCCCTACTCCAGTTCAACTGCAACTTGAACAATTGGCTGGGGAACAGGAAATTAATTCCTGGTTTGGCACCTGTGCTCTAATGGACACAGGCAGCTTGTAAATGGTTCATCTACCAGGCCACTAATTGTAAATGTTTCATCTCCCAAGCCCTTGCTTACACGTATCAAGTGTATGATAATTTGTCAGAGATATGGGGTGCACTGCTAGGCTTAAAACAGCCCTTGTGGTCATTAGTCTAGTAAACACCTATTATCCTATGAACCTATGATGCCCCCTTCGGCATGTATCTGACCAGACATACGCAACAGGTGGAAGGCCCACAAATATCCCTTACCAGGCAAATCCAGGGTATAAACACATTGTCCTATATGGATCATCTTAAAGCCTTTTTGCACATCTAGAAAACAAACAGCATCAGAACCGCTAGATCCAAGGATATACATTTTTCTTGTGACATAAATAAGACATGGTTGTGAGACAGATGTGTGTCTCAGAGGATCCCTTTGCTCTGAAACAGGCTGCCCACTCATGTGAATAGAATCCATCCCTAACCCTATTTAAGCACGGGTCTATATTGGAACACCGAACTTTCAAAATTTCGAGTGTTCTAATATTGAACCCTATGAATCAAAAATTTAAAACATTGAACATAAAGAACAGCAATTTTTTTCCTAGGGAAAAAATTTGCTGTTCCAAAACACATACACACAACACAAGCACACCAAACAAACAGCAATCCACACACACATACACCCAAACTCTTACACCTAACCTTACACTAAACTATACATACACCACTAACTGTCCACTTACCTTAACCCAAACTCTAACCCTAAGGTCCGTCACTATCGCACAGAATCCTCACCCGCGCCCTAACCCTAACTCACCTTCCCCGCCCTAACCCTCATGTCCATACAATCGCACACTTACCTGACCTGCGTCCTAACCCTAACTCACCTAACCTGCCCTAACCCTCACGTCCACACAATCGCACACTTACCTGAACCCGACCCGTAACTTTCCACCACAGTGCTGAAAATACCGAAGCAACAGAAACGGACAATCGAATTCTTTCCCTAGGAAAAAATTTGGTTTTCTGTTTCTTCAATATTTTCAGTGTTCACCGAAAATGGGTCGATATTAGAATACTCGACATTTTGAATGTTCAGTGTTCTAATATAGACCCTTTAAACACTACCTTGATCAATGGATAGAAAGTCAGAAATTCACCCAGTGTCTCTGACAGAGGCAGACAGTAATACCCAAAGTGACATATCCTCCACATAACCTCTAAAAAGTTACTAACATACCCCTGCCTAATAAATCCTAATAAGCACTCATGATACATAGGGACACAATTGGTTTGGGTTACATGGCTAGGCTTATAAAGGCCCTGATGGTCATTAGCCTAGTATATACCTATGAACCTATGAACCTATGATAGAGCACTGATCCACATGGGCCTTTTTCAGACTCAGGCTGAGAGTGCTGCCTGATGAAGTGGTTTGTTTAGAGTCACATGGTTAAGCAAATGATGACTGAGGAAGTAAAACCCAGAATCTTTGGAAACAGGCTGTTTGGGTCATTTTCCTTTTGGTAATATTTGGATCTTCTATTCTGAGCAATAATCTTGCAGAAGAATTCAACTCTGTACCACAGAGGAGTGAAGCCCTATTTATGAATTATGTGACCCATATTAGGTTCATAGGTTCATAGGTAGGTACTAGGCTATCTGCCCGAGGGCATTTATAAGCCTAGCCAGAGTGTGTCAGCTTTTGCCGCTCATTGATTAATTAATTGAGCCTCTGTCAAGAAGAGCCAATGAAGTGATCCCAGGGGTGTATTTTCTGTTACCCATCCACTCATCAAGGTTTCTCTTGAAGAGTGTTAGTGAGGGGCTCTGCTTAATGTAGTTAGGAATTTTGTTCCAAAGCATGCGGAGTCTCTGTGACAGGAATCTATCCCTTCAGCATGTTCTATTTATTGCTGTGGCGAGGTTTAGCTCACTAGAGTGAGTGGCATGCAGTGACTTGGAATTCTTTAAGTCAAGCATGTCCATCAATTCTGAGTTGGACATGACTTTGTAAGTCAGGCAGAGATCACCTCTGAGTAAGCGATATGCACTGAGTACAGCTGGAGTTTTTCCAGTCGGGCTGCATAGGGCATATGTTTGAGGCCAGTAATCCTCTTGGTGAGGTACTTTTGTGGTCTTTCCAGCTGTTGGAAGTGTCTTGTGAGGTACATCCCAAATGGGGCATTGTACTCTATGATGGGTCTGATGAGTGATGAGTAGAGGGGTACTATAACCTCTTTATTTCTAGATGCAAACCCTTTAGTAATTAGATGGGCTACATATAAGGATTTCCTAACCACTTTGGCAATATGATTGTCAAAGGAGAGATTACTATCTACCTGGGTACCCAGGTCTCTTATTACCTCTTCTGTAGTAAGGAGGCTGCCACCTATATGGTAATTCATGGGTGTTTTGTTTGTCCCAAACAGGATGACTATGCATTTTTTGGCATTTAGCTTGAGACAATGACTTTGACACCAGATGTCTGTCTCAGTAAGGCCCTTTTGGAGAATGTGCGTGTCAGACAGAGAGTCAATTATGGCTCCCAGTTTGCAGTCATCGGTGAACTTGGTTAGCCATGGTCCTCCTGTGTTTGTCTGTATATCTGAGAAGTATATGCCGAACAGTAGGGTTCCCAGGACCGAGCCTTGTGGGACACCACTTGTGACTGGTTTAGAGTCGGACCTGGAGCCTACTATTCTTACCGTGTGAGTTCTGTTTGTAAGCCAGTTGGCAACCCATCTCATGACATAGGGGTTTATGTTCAGGCTGGTGAGTTTTTCTATAATTCCCGAGTGGGGAATGGTGTCAAAAGCCTTGGCGAGGTCAAGGTAGACTGTGTGAACTACCTTCCCCTCATCTATGTCTCAAAGAAGTCAACCAGGTTTAGTAGGCATGATCTGCCCTTAACAAAGCTGAACTGGGTCAGGTCAAGTGTTTGGAGGTTCCCACTGTCTTTGTTAATGAGTTCCATGATGATGCTCTCCATAGCCTTGCAGACCAGGCTAGTTAGGGGCGATAGTTACCAGGGTCAATTGTGGCCCCTCCTTTGTGGAGCGGAATAACCATTGCTGTGCAACATTCTATGGGCACATAGCCTGTGGAGAGACTGAGTTTGAACAGTGTGTTTAGGTGGGGGGGTTAGTTCGTTCTGTAGTTCGTGCAAGACGCAGCCTGGGACACCATCTGGCCCCACTGATGCTGTGCTTTTGCCTTTTGAAAGGGCTGTTTTCACCTGCGTGTCTGTGATTTCTGGGACACTTCACTTTTCCGTAATTGTTGTGGGCCCTTTTGGGGGTGAGAGAGGGGTGAAGTTTCCACTGAATCTATCTTCCAGGATGATGGCAATATCAGTGGGTTCAGTATATTTTGTGCTATTTTGCAGTAGCTCATAGCATATCTGCAAGTTGCCACTTAGATTCTTGACATAGCTAAAGAAGGCCTTGTGGTTATCTTTCGAATCCTTGGTTATTTTTCTTTCGAAGTTAGCCTTGAAGGAGTTTATGAGGGACCTTAGTTTCTTACTGATACTGATCAGGGATGTCTTTCCTTCTTGGGATTTGCTTTTTTTCTGAACTAGTTTCCTCCTTCTATTGTATACCCTGTTTATGGGAGGGGTCCACCAGACTGGTTTCCTTCTCTTAGAGGAGTGAGTCTTGGTTTTGCTAGGGATGGCACGATTCATGCATCCTTGTAGGTGCTCATAGAGTGCATTTTAAAGGTTCCTGCATCTAGGACACTGTTATCCTTTAGCGTGGGGGGCTGTGAAACTTACCACCTCTGTCTTAAGTAAGATGAAGTTTGCTATAGAAAAGTTTTTCACTGTGATTTCCTTGGTTGGAGGTGGTGGTGTGGTGTGGACATCCAGAGTGATTAGTTTATGGTCTGATCTAACCAGTGATGGGTTGACCTCCGATGTGGAACACCTGTCGCCCATGTTGGTGATGAGCAGGTCCAATATGGTAGGGGAGTTTACCAGATGATCCAGGGCATTTGAGTTGCTAAATTCCAGGAAGCGCTGGACCTGGGAGTTTGTACTTGAGTAGTTTTCCCCGTTAATGGTATGGTAATTTAAATCACCCAATATTAGGGTGTTTGGTAGGACCTTCATGTTTTCCAGTGTCTCCTCAAAGGCGGAGTGGTGGTCCTGGGTCATGGAGGGTGATCTGTAGCAGGCCACAATTTGCATTGCAGATTTGCCTGATGTTAGTTACACATGGATGATCTCGGAGGTATCATGCTGCACCACTAACCTGGAGGTGTAGGTATCCTTGATGAATATGGATACACCCCCTCCTTTTGTGTTTCGGTCCATGTTCTGTGACCAAAATGTGTGGTATGAGTTGTAGCCCAGTAGTGCTGGGGTGCTCTGTGGAGCCTTGAACCAGGTTTCAGTTACTGCACAGATGTCAACGTTCTCCATACTGAGGAGTACTTCGAGCATGTTTAAACTGCTAGCGTTGAGTAGCATAACCCTCATTTTTTTTATTTGTGCTGTTTACAGGGGTGTGTTTGACTTTTGAGCCTTGCCTAAAAAAGGCACTATGAGGGCAGCAAGAACCTTGGCCAGTATTCAAAAGCCTAGGGGTGACAGGTGCAAGCCGTCTCTTGCGAAGCAACGAGGCCTGTCGAGCATGTCGTCCCAAGCTGACAGGCACTGGATCCCCTTTGAATGACACCAGAAGCTTAGCTAATTGTTGAAATTGATCATTTTTTCTTTATACTGTGGTATCATTCTTGGTAAGGGCAGGATGCTACTCAGGGTCAGGGTCATACCCGCCTGGTCTACATGATCAGAGAGCTCTTCCATGTCTCTTTTCATGTAGTCCAGGAAGGTACATCTCAGGTCATTCACACCAACATGAACAATGACAGAGTCATATTTGTACTTGTTCTGGAGTGACCTGAGGGCTTGTGTTATGTGGCAGATTCTGGCTCCCGACAGGCAGCTAACAGTAACCTTCTCCTTGTCCAGCCTAGTGAGTGGGACGTCAGTGTGCCTGACTATAGAGTCGCCTATTACTAGTGTGTAATGTATGTTATTTTAGAGTAGACGTGTGCAGGATGCCTGGACATTCACTAGTGAATGATCTGATTTGTCAGCGTAACCTGTGTGTGTGTGTGTGTGTGTGTGTGTGTGTGTGTGTGTGTGTGTGTGTGTGTGTGTGTGTGTGTGTGTGTGTGTGAGGTGTGTGTCTGTGCATGTGTGTGGTGTGTGCGTGTGTGCGTGTGTGTGTGTCTGTGTGTGTGTGTGTGTGTGTGTGTGTGTGTGTGTGTGTGTGTGTGTGTGTGTGTGTGTGTGTGTGCAGCATTGAGCTGGCTAAAGGTCACAGTTGCTGAAACAGCAGCAAATGAACATATGTATTTAGTATGCTTGCAAGGTTATTTTACTAATGATTTTTGTCCTGGGTAAAAATGAGAGCTGGATAGATGTATGATGACAATTTCAAATGGCAATTTCAGCAAATTAATATCATTCAGTTAGCAATTTTCCTACTGTTCTAGAACCATGGATATTTTGTAGTGTCTGTGTGTGTGTGTGTGTGTGTGTGTGTGTGTGTGTGTGTGTGTGTGTGTGTGTGTGTGTGTATGTGTGTGTGTGCACATATCTCTATATCTATGTATCTATATATCTATTATATATATATATATATATATATATATATATATATATATATATGGGTCTAGGACTATTCACTGAAAGCACAATTCACTGAAAACTCAATTCACTGAAACATAGTTCACTGAAAGTTATATATGGTCTTTTCCCCACTGTAGTGCGACCCCTGAGTTAGAATATATAGTAAGGGGGTGTGGGGGCATTGCCCCCAACAAAGCTTGAATAGATATTAAGTTTAGAAAAGAGTAATTTATTGAAATTGCAAGTATCCATGTGTATAGTTCAACATATTTAAAATAGGTGGGGGGGCTATGCCTCCCAAACCCCCCAATGTGGGGGGGGCCCACCCCCTACTATATATTCTAACTCCAGGGTTGCACTAAAGTGGGGAAAAGGCCATATATAACTTTTAGTGAAATGTGTTTCAGTGAATTGTGCACAGTGAACTGAGCTTTCAGTGAATTGTGCACAGTGAAATGGGCTTTCAGTGAATAGTCCTAGACCCATATATATATATATATATATATATATATGTATACACACACACACACAAACATATGGGCCCACTTCAAAATACTGACTTTCAAAATACCTTACCTCAAAATACTGAGACCAAAATCTCTAAAGCTCAAAATACTTAAAACTCAAAATACTGACACTCAAAATATTGGAAAAAAAACCATAGTACAGTGCAGGGGGGCTTGCCCCCCTGCTTATACTTGGAGAAGAGTAATATGGTTTGTGTTTTATTTGTTTCAGTATGTACTTGTGCTGGGATATAATAAGTGTTGGTATCCTGTGTGTTTTCAGTATTTTGAGTTTTCAGTATTTTGAGCTTTGGAGATTTTGGTCTCAGTATTATATATATAGAGAGAGAGATAAAATATAGATATATATATACTAGATTGTATGCTAAGTTGAAGTGGGGCTATCTCTGTACATGTGTGGTACATTGGGGTCTTACCCCTGCAAAAAAGACTTTTTTGTGTGTCACTGAAGGCTGTTTTCAGTTCTTTGATTTCCATCACTGGCCATCACTGAAATTATACTCAATAAGTGAATGTGAATCCAAAAAAAAAACATATTCAGGTATATAATCTTTTTAATACTTAGTGGCTTTTAGCTGACTGAATATGTGATCATTTTGTTAAAGTATAGAAATATAAATATAGTTAAGATGAAGTAAGAGGAAATTTCATTGAGGCACTAGTGCAAAAAAATATGCAGTTTTGTGTACTAAATTATTTTCAAGAGCTGACAAATCTACAGCTTTAACAGAGCTTGGGGTGGGAAACATAGCATTGTGATAGGGGGATTTTAATGTTGTCAAAAATGTTTTTATTTGCATAGATTACACAAAGGGGTACCCTTCAGTCAAAGATTTGGAATGTTGGAAAGCAATTACTGACAAGAACAATGGAGAGAGTAGAATCTTCCTAATGGCGACAGCACTGATATAGCCCAAAACATCAGCTGTGCCCCAAGATAGCTTTTTTTTTTTTTGTATTTATGTTATGGGATTTAACTCTCTATACAGTGCTCACTTTGACCACATTCATTTCAATATCCAGTTGATATTGGAGTTAAGCCTGGAGCACCCAATGGAACTCATGAGGAGAATGGACCATTTATTTTTTTGTGAAGGGATCTTGAAAGGTTAAACATTTCTGAGTGGGTATGTAGGCACAGCAGGGAGAAAGTGATTAATAGTGTTCCAATAACTCTAAAATGGGTTACTTTGAAGCCTAATATTTGGGATATGGCAACACACCTGTGTAAGCAGAAATCCAATGAGTTATCTCACATGATGGTAAAATTAGAAAAGCAGATTGACAGCTTGAAAAAGAAGCAGAAGCAATATGAAAAAAGTTATACACAGTCTAAATAAAATCTTATTGTCAGGTGATGGTGAAGGAAATTCATGCTGAACTCAATTAAAATTAGGTGGGATTAAAATGGGATCTCTTAAAGTGATGGCCAATAGGCTTAAGGAAAGCCATTGGCAGCAGCAGTCTGCACTCTGATAGCTGATACAGGACCAACTGATTATGATGCAACTAGGTAAATGCAGTAACAGAAATTTCTACACAAATTTAAATGAATTTCTCTTTAGTTGAGTGATACTATAATGTGACCTCACTTTGCAGTTGTCAGATGTTAACAAATCCTTGAGAAGGGTAGTTGGCCTTTCACAGTATACAGTAAAGGCACACTGCTGTTAGGGTAATATCTAAAATCTGCCAAATAAGCCTTAGACTGACAAGCTGCAGAACCGAATTGCAACCCAAATTCCCTAGGATTTCACCTCACTTGTTCCTGGTCTAGTATATTCCAGTGCTCTTACCATGAGTAAGAGTAACTTGTGCAAGGTTATTTTCCATGTGCACATGAGTGCATACACTCACTCACCCACCCACCCACACATACATGCATATACATGCAGACAAATATGTTAAATCCAGATAAATAAAACTACAAAAGAACACAGTACTGCCATAGCCTATCTCCCCCTCCAACTTCTCATAACCTTTAGAAGAAACTATAAATAGCGTTTTCATTATGTCAATAATTAACAAGTTAGTCTCAACGTTCAATTCGAATCTTATGGAATGAAAAAAGCCACAAACACATAGACTCTTTACCCCCAAATAAACTTACTCAACTAGTTATTTAACCTAACATTCATAACCCCACCACAAAAAGCAACCTATTCTTGACATCCAAATTAATATCCTTCATATCATAATCACTCTACATAACTTCATGAGTAATAATCACCACTTTATCTACATAATTCCTTCAAATCTCTAAAACCCTGGTACAAGACTATACAAGCCTGAGAATCCCCTTCAATCAAGGTTGGCACCCTTACTGGTAAACTATATTCTATTGACAGGTCACGTCTGCTAAGAAAAACACTTGGATAAGGCCCTGGATACCTTTAGCAATATATGTATTCAAAATTTTCATAAAATCTTCAAACATAGGAGTGAAAGAATAGTATTGACTGATTGTCCTTAGATAACTGCAGCCATTAGTGAAGCCTTTAATCAACATAATTCTTCCTTGAAAAAATGGGAACAATACTCTAATAAAATGGATTACCAATAATTCCTAATTCTTAGAAAGAACTGTAAGATCCTTATTAATGAACCCACATTCTTAGAAATATACAAGATTAAATGTCCGCAAGCCCTGGACATTTTCTGCAAGCCTTTAAAGAAACAGTCAATACTGACTTGCCAATGAATTCTAGAAAAGTAAACTTTATGGATAACTGCCTTTTACAACAGTCCAGAGAATGTATGTCAAATATCGACCCCTACTCCACAAACTCTTCTTCTTACACCTATCACAGCTGCTCTGCATACCTGCACCCACTACCAACTTTGACCTCCTTACTCTACTTTCACTTTACATCAAAGAGGGCAGTGAGGAAGCAACGCAAAAAGCCTGACAACAAATATAATCCCTACCTTAACTCACATTCAACCCCCACTTCATACATCTAGCAGCTAAGGGAATAGCAGTGTCACTCACTCCCATGTTCAGCATATCTCTAACAACATGAACAGTTCCATCCAAATTCAAGCATGTCTAGATTGTCCTTCTTCCTAAAACCCCTTCCACAGTTGGCTCATATCAAGTTTAAACCATATCAGTCCTCTACACCATCAGTAAAACCTTTGCAAAGATACTTTAAAAGTGAATAATACAGCATATCAGCAAGTATTGGTTACTTATAGATCATCAGTATGGGTAAAGGATAATCACAATGCTATCACAGCATTATAAACTACAACTATTGATATATATATATATATATATATATATATATATATATATATATATATATATATATATATACATACATACACAGGCATAGAAACAAAACACCTCACCCTGGGCATATTTATCCCCGTTGAAAAAAATGTAAAGACATAGGCTTCAACCTTGGCGGATAAACTACACATAACACGTTTGGACAAAATTTTCTTAAAAGATTATCTATTGCTAACCATACTTTTCCAGTATTGAATGTTGATCAACTTTCCTCAAAATGGATATTCACTTCTGGTATTTAAAAAGAATTGTTTCTACTTCTTAAATTTGTCTCACTTTATATTAACAACGTCACCAACACTATTTCTTCCAATCCACTTGTACTATTCACAGACAGCATTCTTTATCAGTGTGCCCCTGCATTTAAACCTATAGGAGAAAATCCCTAAACTAACTTTAGATACATTTGTAAATATTTTGTTGCAAACTAGATTCCCATGAACACTAATAGTACAGTAGTAATACTGTTTGATACCCCTCAGAAGCTCTAGGGCAACATAATATCAGTATATCTATATATCTAACATACACAGTAATAAAATCTCCCAATATTTTTCCTTCTAATGTTGAGATCTCTATCTCCTCCAATCGCATGGAATTCATAGCTGATAAAGTCCTTAAGGGGCTAAAGTCCTGCAATTCGGTATCAAACCATTTTACTCCTGAATATAGCTCAGACCTGGTGAAAGGTATGTAAATAGCTAGGTTAGTGCATAGATTTCCCATAATTGCTTTAAACTCATTCACACTAACCTGCTGCAAAGCAATGTCAGTAAAATATTACCTATCCTATCACTGGGAGCACTGCTGCGACATCAACTGGCTGCCCATAACATCTGGAGACACACTATTACTTCATCCTTTACATTTAAGTTAACATGCTGTACCTAATTCCCTACACTCTCTAATACAATATTTATAAAATGCACCATATATGATCTCAGAAACACCATGGACCATACAGTGTCACTACAAGGGCCTCAAAAAATAGGTAAAAAGAAGTATAAAATAATCCCCTCAGACTAGAACAAGCTAGTAAAGGATTTTACAAAAGGTGGGGACTACATTGCCTTTAGGAAGAAACTTAAAAAGCAGTTATAAGAAATAAGTGTTCCAGAGATACAGGTTAATCATCACATCATAGTAAAACTGCCTAGCTAACTAGCACATGTGCCATAATCAAACAGTCTGTTTTTTGATAAAACGTTCCTTAGTTTGCTAACAATACTGCGTATGCTTACAAAAATACTTTATAAATGAGACTACTTACGAATTAGAAGTCTTATCTAAGTTCTGATCTGCACCTCCATGCTACTATTTCAAGTTACAAAGTTTTTCTCTCTTCCTTCACTTCCTTACTTTCTTCTTAATAAGTTATAAAATGTATTAGTTAAAAGAATTAAATTTATTCTTCGGTTAGTTCCAGGAATTATATAGTCCAAGAACAGAAGAGGCTCAACACGACCAATAAAAAATAAAATACTTTAATGCTGCAGCAAGTAAGCGCTTTCACGTTTCAAGAACGCTTCATCAGACTTGAATAACTGCCATAAAATCAAACTGTTTAAATACTATTCAAAAATACAATCAACCAATCACAAACATAAATCAATTAGTATTGTCTTAATCATTCATTAAAAGGCACTTCATAAAACATCCTTCTAACATATAGCAATTAAGTGTACATAGCAAATAATTGCATAATAGTACATTTTTGTATTGGGGCGTCCACGGTGGTGCAGTGGTTAGCATTGCCACCTCACAGCAAGAGGTTCTCTGGTTCAATTCTCAGCTGGGGTTCCTTCTGTGCAGAGTCTGCATGTCCTTTCTGTGGTGATGTGGGTTTTCTCCAGGTGCTCCGGTTTCATCCCAAAGGCATGCAGTAGGTAGATTGGACACTCTAAATTGGCCCTAGGTATATGTGTGTGCCTTCTGTGGAAGGTTGGATGCCAGGCTGGCAACTCAACACTGTAAAACTCCATTGCCAATCATGAGCAGACAGATGATCCACTGTGGCAACCTCTAACCAGGAAAAGCCAAAAGAAGAAGTATATTTTTGCATTCTTTCTTCTGCAAGTGCAAATTACACATTTCAAACCTCATATTAAACTATTTTGTTCATTCTGAAATTCTACTCTCATGTTATATTTGTCTACAGTTTATTTTACTAGCTTCACTCATGCTTATATGACTGTATAATCAATACAAATATTTATTGTATTGTGGTATGGGTCTTGGCTTAAGGGGATCCTTTCTCCCGTCCACTTATCCAGTTAATAAATTTAAACTAAGTGACTAACAAATTAACTAAATACATAAATAAATAACATTTACACACAATCATTTCAAGAGAGGTTATTGATATCCGACGCCAACACCCTTCCCTACCTTCATAATATCATACTTCTACCAGCCAGACTGATCTGGAATACTAAAAACACAACTGCTGTTTACCATTAAAATACATCAATCATTAAATATTTTATAGTAGCAAAAGCTTTAAGCAGTCACTCCTTAAAAGGAAGTAAACTGTTAAGATGTCACCAAATCTGACAAGAAACCACAAGTCACAAGCTTCAGGAATTAAATTAATAAAACAACTTAATTGAAATATATTGAATGGAATATTCAAGAAACAGTACACTTATACAAAAAATACAAAGAAAAGTATAGTATAGTTCTCACAGCAATGAGCTAAAATATACTTCTAGGTAATTATTTATGTACTTTTCATTCATTTGATTGGAAGCAAACATTTGAAGTATAAGAAGTCATGTAAGGGTGCTATAACAGGTGGTCATATATGTGTGTGTGCGTGTGTGTGTGTGTGTGTGTGTGGTGGGGGGGGGTGCATCCTAAAATAGTTACAGTTTGAAGGAAGGAACTGATTATAGTAGACTGAAGCATCATCATATGAGCCATGTTCTTTTGGTACAATCCTTGGTTTCCATGTTTAGCTGACTGTTGACAGTGCATTTATCTAGCTGTAAAAAAATGGACGGCATGATGCCTATGAGTGTAATTATGAATGCATTTTTACTTTAACATGCCTTTTTGCATAAATATGCTTTTCTCCAAATCTACAACATTTTGGGTTGTATATTTATAGATTAGGGTATACGGTTTACCCTCACAATGGGTGTACAAGGGGAAAAACACTTGTGTTAGCTATAGATTGTGAATATATTATTACTGCCAATGGACACTGATTAAGAAATTAGAGCAGATGATGCCCAGATAATAGATTGCAAAAACACTCTTCATCACCTTACCTGGTCATATTCTGCATCTCTTTCCTCCTTTTAACCTCCTTTAACCTGTCTTGGAACACTATGCCTCCAATGAAATAAAAACCAGTGCCCAGCTCACATATCCATACCTGCCCACCTACAGAGGCCAGAGACAAGTTATCTGACCCAAAGCAAGACCTTTACATAACTTGGCTCATGGGCATATTTCATCTGAAACAGTGAATGTATGTGCCACATTTTTATAGCAAATCTGAACTACTTTTATACATTACTGTACTAGCAGAACATCACAGTACCCTACCCATTGTAGTAACAGATGTAGCATAGACAAAGCTCTAGCGTTAGCTGGGTTTCTGTTAAGGCAGGATAGCATGATTCCTCAGACACTGGTTCTCTCCGATTTCTTCTCCTTGTCCCTGTTAATTCTCTACCTTCTTGCCCTAAAAACCAAATGCCATTCAGCTGTTGTAACCTCCATCTATCATGTTTTCTTCTTTTCCTCTCTTATATTCCTTGTAATTGATATTTCTGTTTATCTTAGGTAATTCCTTTCTGTTTAAATACTTGTAAAACTGCTGTATCTTCTACATAGTACCTATTGTTCCTAAAACTTGCATCGAAACTGTTTATTGAGTACTTCATTCTCATAGTTCTCTGCATGCTGACACCCAACACCTCAGACATTCACATCTCCAGACAAATATTTTGTGAAAATAGCTTACTGATAGTTTTTTTTTTTTACTCAAACTCTCACAGGTCAGGTCCATCCTGAAACCTCTCACAGGTTAGGTGATTTCTCAGTACCTGTGCATGCTCTGTTTTATGTTTATTCTACTTACTCCCATCATCCTTTTCCTCATTTAAACATTTCCACTTTCCTGGCTCCATTCTGCTTCTCTTTCCTCTTGTTAACCTCCTTTAGCCCATCCTGGAATGCTATGCCTTCCGTGTAAGTGTTGGATAATTGTGGTCCCAAAATGAAAAAAGCCAGCACCCTGGAAGGTCAAACAAATAGGTTTATTTAAACTTCGAAAAACTACCAACTAGACCGGTTTCAGCACAAGGCTTTCCTCAGTAGTACATTGAAATGATTGGGTAAAAATCTTATATAGCTTCAAGTGATTGAATTCATGACCTCATTTCCTGTAATTAATAAAACAAGAGAATATAATAGTGATTAATCACAAAATAGTGCAGTCTTAAACTAATGTACATCTATGCAACGGTTACATATGTAAATATTAAATATATATAACACATATGTATAGCATAAAAAAGCAATTCAAAAGATGATGTGGAAAAACACAAAATGAAAATGAAAATGAAAAATAAAAAATAAAAAATAATTGGAAAGACAGATGAATGAATATTATACAATAAGAAATAAAATTACTTACTGCAAAATCATAATTTGTCATTTAAGCCTGGGGAAAAAAGTCCCCCTAGTTTAATGATCCACCTTCTCTCTTTAGTGTTAAGAATGTCGTGCCACCCTACTTTAAAAGAGCGGTCACCCATAATTCGATCAATAATGGTGAAAGAAAATCTGGCAGTGGGGTGTTTCATTGTATGTTTGTAGAGTGCATTGGTGATTCTCTGGTTTCTAATGTCCCCCAAATGTTCCGAAATTCTGATGCGAAACTGCCTCGATGTCTGACCAATATAAAAGGCCTGACATGTACAGGTAGCTAGATAAACTATCCAGTCTGAGCTGCAATTACCAAAGAAATTGATATCAAATACATGTCCTGTGTTTTTACTGGTGAAACTTGTTGTTTTGAAAATGTAGTTACAAAAACTACAATGACCACAAGGAAAAATACCAATAAGTTTATCTCCCGTGAGTGTCCTTTGTGTAAAATTGTCACGCTTGGTATTTGTTGTTTTTTTGTAATGAGAAAATAATGGAATATAAAAAAAGAAAGAGAGCTAATGGTTCCAACGTATGTAGATTTGTTACTACTTATGGTCGAAACAGCAGGAACCTGATCAATATTGTCAATAACCACTGGAACATACTCATCTCGCACCCCCTTTTGGAAAATTATTTAGGAGAACGTTGTTATTTCTCCTACAGAAAGGGTAAATCCTTGTGTTCTCATTTTTCTCATTACAAAAAAACAACAAATACCAAGCGTGACAATTTTACACAAGAAAATGTTGGAAGAATTGACTATGCTTAATAATGAAATTGCAAGTGACTTATTGTTTGAAATTACTGTCTTGAAAAATGACCACATTTTTGAGAAAGTAGAACACCAGGTTAAAAACAATTTAAACTGAAAGGAATGAATGTTATTAAGAGGTGAAGATGACTACTTGCAGAACAAAGTGTACCATACCCCTAAGTCTTATCATATTACCCCCAGGGAATCACACAATTTGGAGGAATGTACTGAATTTGAAAACCGCAAGAGGGGTGTAAGCAGGGATGAAGGGAACCAGTCGTTTACGAATATGAGTGTACCACTCATTTCATCAGAACATACGTGGTACTTTAATAATGATTTTGACAATAATTTCCTACCCCTCAGAAGGTAGGAGAGAGAACAGGAAATCAAAATTGGCAAGTTTCTTTTTTAGAACACACACAAACCCTGGAAGGGCAAAGGTCCGAGGGAAATATTGAAGGAAGAACAGATCAGATATTGAAAGTCAGAAATTCCACACAAATGGATACACTATTTCAGCCTTTGAGGGCAAGATTTTAACTTACCAAGATTTTAACATATTTAATTATATAGATTTTGAAATTGATAGGACTGTCTTTACTTTATTCAAAAAGGCATTTAAGTTTGTACCTTCAGCAAAAGTTGATTTAGCAGATCTGCTAATTGAGTTAAAACTGTTCACTAGGAAGCTGAACTTTCAAATTATGTTTAGGGAACAAGATCAAAGGAAATGTTCCAACTATACCTGGCGGCTGCTTAAAAAAGAAACTCACATTTAACCCACCACTCCACCTTATGGTAGCAGCATTTGAAAAGATTTGTTCTAATGCACTATTTAGTCTATTAAAATTTCAAAAGAAGATGTACTATAATTTAACCAGAGGTGAATGGTACCCGATGAAAGGGGGGATGAATCATGATAGTGGATAACATTGATTATATTAGCCATATTTGTAGACTGCTTCATGTCACAGAGAGAGAGATACCAAACATTGTCTAAGAATGAAATATATGTGGCACATAAAAAGATACAATTGTTTCTAGAAGACTCTCTATTACAAAAAAGTTATCACTGAAGATTTGTACCATTATTTACTAAATGAGCATCCAGTCATCTCAACAGTGTTTGGGATACCAAAGATCCATAAAAACATACGAGATTCACCCTACCATCTTATAGTAACAGCACACAATGCCATGACCTACCCACTAGGTCTGTTCGTGGACCACATCCTAAAAATGCTTCATGTCCAGTGGAACACACACTTAAAGATTCCTGGGATTTTTTGACTAAAATCAAACAATATTATTTCAGGGAAACATGTAGTTTCTGGATGGTGGATGTGATTGATTTATTTACATCAATACCCCACAAAGAAGGTTTAGAATTATTCTATGAGGTTTATTGGAATGTTGAAGTTTAAACAATACTGTCATATATTTTGCAATGGAAGTAACGGAAATTATATTTAACAATAATTTTATATTGTTTGAAGGGGAATTTTTTAGATAAGATAAAGGGGTTGATATGGGGGCCAGCTGTCCCCCACTGTACACAAACCTAGTTATGTATAAATGGGAAAAGAACTATGTGTTAAATTCTAGAGTTAAGGACAATGGATACACCTACCTATGCTTTTTAGATGATATTTTCAACTTATAGAAAGACAAATGGCCAGTAAGAGATGAATTTTTATTGTACATCAACATTACTCCCTTCCTTAAATTCACACATACTCATTCTGATGGTAAAACTAATTATTTGGACATAATGATTTTTATAATGGCTGTTTTGGTTCAAGAATATTTAAAAAACCTACATTTTCAAACAGTTATCTAGACTTCAGTCGTTGGCATCCAAGACATGCTAAGAAGAATATTTTTAAGGGGCACCACATCGGGATAGCTAGTATGAGTTCCAATGTTTTGAACTTTAAGTTGGAAGTAAGTAATTTAATATATATGTTCCAGGAGATGGGGTATCCACAGGATTTATTGTATAAAATTAGTGGTGAAATACTGAAAGGGTGGTGTACCAAATATAAGCTTTTGCTGGATACTGATGAGACTTTAAACCCATCAATCACACAGACTAATCAGATTTATTTTAAAACCTTTACTGACTCTATGGTAGCACCTTTTGGCTCTTACACAAAAGAAATTAAGGACATATTGGATAAAAACTGGAATGTGTGCAGAGGTAACAACAACATTGTTTTTACTTTGGGTGAAACCTCTAAATTTGTGTTCAAAGCATGTAAAAATCTGAAATATTTATTTGAACATCCAAGAATTAATATGAACAACACCAAGAAAAGCACCAGGCATTGTGGGGCATGCAACCAATGTGGTTGGTTACAATTTAGAAAAGAAAAAAGTGTACATAAGGACAGGATTAGTTTATTTAGTTATATGTCCATGTTGTAATAATTTTTATATTGGAAAGACCAAAAGGCAGTTTTGTAAGTGAATATGTGAACATATATATGCGATTTCCAGGAACAACATCAACGTTGCTTTGTTTAAGCACACAATGACTTGCCCCTCTTTTACAAAGTTTTGTTTGGAATAATAGAAACAGTTCCAAAAAATGTGAGGGGAGGTTGCTGGGAAACAGAGACTGAGAAAAGAGAGCTTATTTGGCAGCTCAGGCTAAATGAGATCTCTTCACTGGGATTAAACAACTACACTTCAATTGCACCAATTTTTTAGAATTAAGGCAGCCAATTTATGACACAACATTCAAATGCACATACAAATAAGATGTGTTAAGTGATTTAATTATAAGTTATACTTATGGAATAAGTTATTTTTTACCCCATGGTTTCACCACACTATTTCTAATGCTAGAAAGTATCATCAGATATAAGATCCATAATATTAATATATTTTTATTGTATAATAAATGGTAGTTCACACCATAAACATTTGATATGCTGATGGGAGAGACTAATGATTTTTTCTGAGCTCAAAATGTTATCCACAACTTTCAGGTGTTTTAAGTGTATTCAAGTGAATAATGTTTCTTGAATGGACTGTCTCTTTAAATGTTATTTAATTAAGTATCACATGATTGTTTTAATTACAATATAAAAAGACTTTTAACTGTTCTGCATAGTGGTTCTGAAGAAGTCTCACATTTTGAAGGAATGAAATTGCTAAACCATTTTTTAAGCTGTTATTTTTTTCACTTTCTATTGTTCATTTACATAAAGTCGCTTTTACATTTCTACCTGGAGACTTTTTTAGTCATTATTACTACTGTTGCGCCCTATTCCATTGAAATTACTTGGTGCAGTTAGTTAACTTTTCCCTCTAGTTAACCTATTTTCCTGGACCAACGTAGGATGCCCTACTGTTATTTTCTATTGCTTTTTAATTATAAATGTAGTGTTTCCCAGCTACCTGTCTGTTGCATCGTGTTTATACCTGTTCTATTTTAATTTTAGCATTGTTTTCTTAGTATTAATTTCTCATTCCTGTTGCTCTCTAATCTTCATTTAGGACATAAAGACTACTGCCCAGCTCGCACATCCATACCTGTCCACCTACAAAGGTCAGCAATGACTTGTCTGGCTCAAAGCAAGACCTTTATATAACTTGGCTGGCAAGCGTATTTCATCTGAAACAGTGAATGTATGTCCCACATTTTTTAGCACATCTGAACAACTTTTATACATAATTGTACTAGCAGAACATGGCAGTAATCTACCCACTGTAATAACAGATGTAGCAAAGACAAAGCACTAGTTTTAGCTGTGTTTCTGTTAAGCATGGCATAGCGTGACTCCTTAGATGCTGGCTGTCTCCTATTTCCTTTCCTTGACCCTGTTAATTCCTGACCTTCTTGCCCTTAAAACCAAATGCTGCTCAGCTGTTGTAACCTCCCCTATTGTGGTTTCCTCTTTTTCTCTTCTATATTCCCTGTAATTGGTATTTCTGCGTACGCTGCATAATTCCTTTCTGTTTAAATACTTGTATCACTGCTGTAACTCTTACACATAGTAGCCCCTATTTTTCCAACAACCTGCATTGAAATTGTTTATTGAGTACTTCATTCTTGCAGCCCTCTGCATGCTGACACCCACCTCAGACATTCATATCTCCAAACATTTTTTTTTTTTGAAAATTAGCTTACTGATATTTTTTTTTGGCTCAAACTCTCACAGGCCAAGCCCAGCCCACTCCGGTTTCCCCACTCCCTCAGGCTCACCCTGCTATCCCACCCTACCCAAAATTCTCACCCCCCCCACTACTCCTAACCTTATAACACCAAACCCCTCCTACTCTGCCTAAAACAAACAATCCCTATAGCAACATTCTCTCTTAGCCCCACCACATCTACTCCATTCTCTCTATATCCCCACCACCCTGTCTCTTTTCCCTCCCATCACTATTGCTCTCTTAACATAACCCATACTCTACTACACTATCATTCATCTGTAATCTGCAACCAAACAACCCTTACAATTGCTTCATATATACTTCATTTTTAGATAACCCAGTTCCTCCTATCAAAACTTTTATCCTTCTACCCTTTTCTACTACGTATTTGTATCTTATTCTACTTCAGTTCCAGAATTTGTCCACACCTTCTTAAATCCTTTACTTTACACCCACCTTACCTCTTCTATAGCACTGTACTACTTTCCAACACTGCTCCCCTTCTACTGACTACCAATCCTCTAATTATAGCCACCTCCTGCATGCATCCATAATGGTTCTCACATCTATTAATAACTTGTTCCTCTCCCATTTAAACCTATTTCTCTTCCTTTTCCTAAATCATACAGTTTCCAAATCCATTTCCTCTCTTCCTAAACCAACATCTGCCACATCCCTCAGAACAATTCATTCCAAAAGTTCCACTGATATATCTCCTTTCTTATTTCAAATATTTTTTTTTCTAAAATTAAAAATTATTGCTCTACAGTGTGCTACCCTATACTGCCACAAGCTGTTAAGCTCATCAAAAACCAACAAAGTATCTCTATATTACTCTCCCATCTTTACAAATTTACTCTCATGTGAAGATATCCAGGATCCTCTTATTCCCCATCCATCCCACCTATCTACTATTACAAATCCATAAACATTGTCACAGTAAATTTCTAAAGTATCCGCAATAAAATAACTAAATTTCATGTCTGTGTATCCTGTAGTAACCCAGACATTATCGCCGCTACTGAGGCCTGGCTCAAACCTACTATAAAAGATTGAATTTCTCCCTCTAGGGTTCACTGCCATAAGATTAGACAGACTTCACAAAAAAGAGGTGGTATAGCACTTGTCTTCCCTAATACCAACAACATAACATAATACTCTAACACTATTCCACAGTTCTCCAATGCAGAAGTCCTCATTTCCTTTTAAAAACTAAACAACTCCAAAAGAATATGTATCATAGTACTATATATACGCCCAGGTAATAATGTAACTATCCTGGAAGAGATCCTTGCCTGGATCTCTAATATAATCAAAAATGAGACCATCATTTTGGGAGACATCAACATTAATTGACTAAATTTCTCCTCTAATTTCCCTACCTCTAGCATCAACCTATTTCAGTTCACTCAACTCATTACAACTCCAACAAGGTGCAATGTAATAATGAAGACTCCATCCTAAACTGTATATTGGTCACTGATGCAAGTAAGATCTCCACAGCAGGTATGTTTCCAAATGCACTCAACAACCATCTTCCTGCCTTTATTCATAGAACTGTTCCCACCATACAAAAGGAGCATCACTACAAACAAATATTGAATCTGGCCAACTTCAAACAACAGTCATTTATCAATGTACTAAAAACCTTAAACTGGAATATCCTCAAAACTTTACCATTAGATGAGGCTGTTAATTATTTTAATACAACACTCCTACAAACTCTAAACAGTTTTGCACCCGTTCAAATAAAAGGAATTAAAACCAACCATGCTCCATAGTTAACCAAATCAACTAAGGAACTAATGCTTGCTAAAGATAAAATATGGAAACAATGGCTAAAAACCCCTTCAAATCTGATAAATTTCAAATAACACTGCAACCAGGTTAAAAAAACAAGTAACCAAAGATAAAAAAGATTACTACCTAAAACTTCAAGCTAATCACAAGCAAAACCCCAGAAAATCCTAGACATCACTTACTTCACTCCTAAACCCTTGCACCAAAACAATCCAAATCCACACCCTGATAAAACTCCAGCACAAATAGTCTCTTTAACTCTCACTTTATCAATAGTATATCAACTATTAACGCTAACTTTCCACAACCTCACAACAGTGCAGCGTCAAATACTTCTAATCATATTGCTTTGTTAAGTCAATCCTCTAACACTCACACTCATTCCACTGCAGCCTCCCACCATTCCTATGAAACAACTACACTGCCGACACCCTCTTTCACCATTAAACCAGTGCCAACTAATACCATTAAATGATTACTTCTCAGACTCAAACCTACCTCCATTGCAACTGATAACCTACCCACAGACTATTTAAAATTAACAGCTGAAGCAATAACCGATCCCATTAGCATACTCATTAACAGATCTCTCTTTGAATCCTATGTTCCAACACTCTAGAAAAAAGAATACATTCTACTTTTTCATAAAGGTGGCAGCTCATCCCATAGCCATCCTATCCCCTAGCTCTAAGCTCCTTGAAAGGTGTTTCACATATAACTTCTAAACGTTCTCTTTAATAACCAGATTCTATGAACTACACAGCACAGTTTCAGACCAGGTCACAGCGCTATGACTGCCTTTATATCTTTCTTGGATATAAACAAAGCTTGAGAATCAGGCAAATGTGTTTCCTTCCTACTCCTAGACCTATCAAAAGCTTTTGATACAGTTTCACATCCATTACTTCTACAACTCTCTAACACTGGTGTATCTTCCTCCACTATTAACTGGCTTTCAAGTTATCTATCAGATAGACAACAGGCAGTTAAATGGCAAAACTCCCTCTCCACATAACTCCACAACCCCACAGGTGTCCCCAAAGTTTTCACACTAGGTCCCCTCCTATTTAACATCTTTATTAACAACCTTCACTCTTCATCCAGTCAGGCCTCTCTAATTCAACATGCAGATGGTTCTACTGTTATATGTTCCACTGATTCCATATCTTTTTTACAGCAAATCATTCAACAGGCCCCTTCCTCTATTGAAATCTGGTTCTGCAGCAATCAATTCACACTTAAACCAAACAAAACCAAGCTAATCCTCTTTACCCCAAAGAAGAAAACTCCCTTAAAATAGTCACAGTACACTATCCAGTCCCAAAACAAAACAAAACAACAATCAAAGTTGTTAAACTCACACCAAATTACTTGGAGTAATAATTGAGGAGCATTTAAAATTTGACTTACACTTACAACACAATATTAGCAAGGCATGTCAGAAACTAGGCATCCTCTATCGGCACAAATATTTTCTTAACTCTTCCACTAGACAAACCCTTGAGATCACTTACTCTCCACTCTCATCTATGGTGCTCTACTACTCATGATCCTTCAGTCCTCTCAAAAATCTAAGCTTGTGACATGCTACAACAAAATTCCCAAGTTTGTTACAAATGCTAAATATTCCACTCGCTTCTGCATATTCTCACTCTCCCTTAACTGGCTTGAGCTCCCTCACTACCTCACTTACCTGCAGTTGACTACTGCACACAAAATAATCCACAAACCTTTTCTCTGTTCTGCCTTTAGGTCACTATTAGGCCTCTTATCTATCCAAAATATCTCTTGGATCTGAAGATCACCAACTTCTGCTCTTCCACAATCCCAGAATACCTATACTGCAATAGAGTTTGGAATGCCCATCCATTAGCAACTAGAACTAATCAAATCTTGTCATCCTTCAACACTTATTTAAATATGCACCTCTCCTCATCCTGGAACTGCACATGCTTTAAGCCCCCAGCCCTTAAATCCGAACATCCTCTCACATTCCACCTATAATTCCCACAGTTTCATCTCAATTAATTACTGTCTCTCAAAAGACCTCATTATAGCGATAGCACTTCTTTGGCAGTAGCTCATACAGTCCTAGCCTTTTCATTACCGTCTTATACATGCTGTAACTTAAGCCTGTAATAATTGTAACAATTTGACATTTATTCTATATTTGTTGAATATTTGCTTTTGTGAACATTTGCTTTATGTAATTGCTAATTATTTCTTTATATATATGTATCTTTATTGTGTAATTTTTCTCCCCGGACTTCCAGTGAAAATGGGCTCATGCTGGCCTGTTGGACAATCCCAGTAATCAAATGGCAATCAATTAATAAATAAATAAATACATATAAATTTAGAATAGTACTTAAATATTTGGTACTTCCGCACTGACATTATTCTGTCGGTGTACGCGGAAACAGGTTGCTTAACCTAAAAAGGGGTCTGTCGAGAATTAAGCATTAGTCTGCCTCAGTGAGTATGAGCCCAGAAGAGGAGTACGGGTGAAATTTTGTACTTGTGGATGACGCGCCTCATTGCTCCTGTAACTCCATGTTGCCGAAAAGTTTGCCCTACCTTTCGTAAAATGTTTCATTTTCTTGCGAACCGCTGATGTTTACTGTTAGTCCATAATGCCAGACTTAAGATTTTCATACTTACATGGATCTTACTTTATTTTCTGAAGAATCAGGGGCAAATCCAAAAAGAAATTGGGAGTCATCAGGAACCTTTCTTTGATATTACTCTAATTCACTTTAAAAGTTAATAAAACACAATGCTTAACATCAAAGTGCATTTTTTAAAGACACAAAGTATGAAACTTGTTGGGCATTATTGACATGTCTGTAATCCTCACCCCTTTACCAGAAACTGTAACATTTTATGAGGGGTAGGGCAAAAGCATGAGCCAAAATTAGGGATGTTTTGCCTTCTCTGAAGGAAGCCTTCCATTCAGTGCAAGGAATCCGTTCATCAGAACGGTAGCAGATATGATAACATAAGTGTGCATGTGTAATGCATGCAAAAATTGGAAGAGGGTTTTCGGAAATGTTTCTTTTCCTGAAGGTAATGCAAACTTAATCCACAGCAGTAAACACAGTAAATACCACATTGCAGTGTTTCATGGCCTCCTTTCTATAGAAGTATGCAAAATTTGGAACCGCGAAAATCTGGTTGCGATAATACGTAAGTACCAAATATTTTATTGAATTCTGTCTTCCTGACCTGAATGTCTAAACAGCAGTTCAACAGTTTCACAGGCAAGATATCCTTGGACTGAGTTGAAACCCTAGAGCTGCAGTCACTGTACACAATTCGAAAATAAAGCCAAATTGAACTTTCTCTTTCTCTCTCTCTCACACACGCATACACAGACAGGCAGACAGACACACACACATACACACACACACACACACACACACACACACACACACACACACATACACACACACACACACACTGCTTAAAAAAGTACCTGTTTCTCTATTTCCACATTGGATTTAATTTTGACAGTAATGATTCTTGGTTTCATAACCACATTAGCTCTGAGATAATCTTTAGTCCAAATAAGGTAATGCATCCTTTGATCAGGAGTAACTTCTCAGGACAGTAAGCTTTATGCACTGCAAATATTTAAATATTTAAGAAGTCACTTTTTAGTAGTGCTGAATTTTCACTGAACACAGTTACATACTTTGTACAGTACAAGTTTCTTTAAATTTTAAAAAGGTTTCAAGCTGCAAGACCTACTAGAAGAAATTACATTTTTATACAAAAATACATTTTGCTCCACTTGATTTTTCTACAATTTCACATATTTACATTTTGTTCAACTGCAAGAAAAGTCAAGCTTCACTTAAACTGTGACAGTTAACTTTCATTCAAAAACAAACCAGTAAATTCTGGAATCTGATAAGTGCATGTTACAAAATATATGGAAGAACATGGGTAAAGGTTTATGTTACATTTATTCACCTAGAAAAGCCATGCCTGAGTGTTTTTAAAATGGAAATCAGCTATAAACATAGGTTCTACTGCATCTCTGTCAAATTAGACTTCTTAGTTAAATTCTTACCCTTTCTTATTCTCTGCCATTGTGTAATGCAAGATTAGGAAATTATAAAATCAGCCCTGTAATCACGGAGCTGAAACTAGAGCCATCTTGAAATACTTTGTATAGCGGTATGACAACTAAGTTTTTCTAGATGAGACAAGACACTGCAGCTGAGAAAGAAGTGAAAAGCATTTACACTGGCATTTATAATGTAATAATACTACCACTGATATAACACACATGCACAGAGACACACACACACACACACACACACACACACACACACACACACACACACACACACACACACACACACACACACACACACACACACACACACTTGAATGATTAAAAAAATGTATGATGGGTTTTAGCGGTAGATGAATAACCTAAAAATGTCACAGTTATTATAAATGTGACATTTTAGGTCATGATAAGTTTGTCATAATCTAATGGGAAAACAACAGAACACAGAGCAATGACTTACTTTTGAAGGCGTAAGTTTAAGGTTCATTTCAAGAAAACAAATATGGGATCTTCTTTAAGAGTTACTTTTTCTAGTTCGCTTTCTGTCACAGAGATATGGTTCCAGTATGAAATGTCTACTTCTTGAGAGCCGACATTTCAAAAGAATAAAAAAAAAAATTGCCCAAAATACCAAGATGGTGAAAAACTCCTTTTTTCTTGTTTTTCTGAGAGGGCCAAAACCCTTTGCTCCCACTGATGTGGGGGGAAAGCCTCCTTCACTCCTGAACTTATATATACCAACTCTAAGATTACGCCAACTCAAAGAAGGGATGAATCTCCCTAAAAAGTGAATCCTTACTAGTGCACAATTAGACTTTACGCCAGCAATGATGTCCTATGGAGAAAAGCATTCGGCCTTATGCCATTCATCTTTTTTCTGTGAGCTCAAAGAATTTCTCCTCAAGATTGAGTATAGAAGGCCGGAGAGGTGCATGGAATATATATTGACCATTAGTAATACTTGTTGTAAAATGACAGATTTGCCTGCCTATGACATACTTTTCTTTTCCAAGAATGTACCATTTAAAGGAATTCTTATAGGGATTAACATGATGATAATTTAAATGGCAAACTAAGTAGTAAGAAAATTATTTCTTATTCTCCTCAAATGACCATATAGAATAGTGCAGTTAGAATGTTTATTCAATGTTTTTATGTAGTAGCTTTTAAAATGCGAAGTTGGGACTAGAAACAAAGGGAGAAAGAATGTAGACATATTACAAATTGTTCATGGCACAAATATCTTTTATTAATAATGCTTTAATCTGCTATATGATGGCAGATGATCATGAATGTGCTGCTATTGGGGGGATTTGTCCTATTAAAGTATATTGGTCTTTACTAACTGCCACCAAACTACAGCAAGTAGGCCTTACACCTTGAATGTTCTCCCTTAGCACATTAAGACATAAGAACCAGACTGCTCTCTTTCCATTGTGTGCTTTATTTGCTGTGACATTCATATACTGCAGACATCCATTTCACAATATAGAGGTAATATTAGTAAATCATTTTATAACTAAAATCCACCTCCTGTCAACACTTCTCTATGCCTCCCCACACTTACCAATCTTAAAAAAAATCAGATTTAAATAAACTAGAAGCCTGCTATAACAAAATAGCTAAATTTGCAACAGACTCTACACATAGAACACACCACTGTCATGCCTGAAAAAAACTTTCCTGGTTAGAACTACCACAACTCTTAACTTACACTCAGCTAACCACAGCTCGTAAACTACTTTATCAGTCTGAAAAAACTCCAGCCCTTCTAAATATTATACAGTCCTATTCCAAGAAACGTACTCTTCACTTAACAAATAAATCACTGCTACAGGTTACCAAACCTACAAACACTACAGGTGATTCTCTATATTCCTCTCAAGTAGCAAAAGCCTGGAATGCACTTCCTCCTTCTATTAAAACCACCTACAACCCCACTCAATTTAAAAAACTACTCAAAAATGATTTAACCAACTCGTGGCTTTGCTAATGTAATAGCCAAGGCTAAGTAGGCCAACCACTACTTTTCTCTCCTTACTCATGAAACAAACATATGAACATACTATCTTTCATCTTTCCCCCACCCTACCTATCCCTTTTCAAGCTTACCTAGTAAGTCATCCTCCTTTAACAAACAGTAGTTGTTCCACAAATGTCTCTCCCTTCTCAATGGTTCTTCCTCATCCCTCCTCCCTTACTTTATCTTTGTTTCTGTACTCTGTTATTACTGTATACAAACTGAAGACTTAATAGCTTGTTTTCACTAATGCTTTTTTGATTCTCCTTACAGTAGACACACAGTTCCACTCCTATATCATCTGGAATACTTCCATAACATCTGTTCCCACGAATACAAAATGCTCCCTGTAGATTAGCATGCGTTATAGATTGACCAGATGTAATATTGGTAGATCAAACAAACTGTGCTAATTTCTAAATATCTTACGAGTTTTGTATAATTACTTGTATATGGCATGTCTCTTTCATTGTATAACAATCACTACTATATCTAATCTCACTATGTTGAGCTTGTGTATGTAATGTTGTGCATGTATTGTTACTATGGGGAGCTTTTCTCCCTGGTTATCCACTGAAAAATTTTCTTTGCCAAATTGGACTTTCCTGGTAAACAAATGTAAAATAAAATAAAATAAAAAATAAATAAATAAATAAGATAAGGTGGAATCAGGGTTTGGTACAGGCACTAGAGTTCCAAGTGATTAAAAAACACTGTCTTGAAGCCAGAGACTCAAGCACCTTGTATCTTTTGTGGGTTGCTGCTCTCACTCGAACTCAGTTATGAGTTCAGGCAGGCAGCTACAGAGAGGGAGCCCTGCTCGCACTCAAAGTCGATAATGAGTTCAGGCAGGCAGCTGTAGGGAGGAAGTGGGACAGAGATTTTAAGGAGGGGGTGTATTGGGGTTAAGGAGTGAACAGAGAAAAAAGAGGGGGTGATGGAGTTTTAGGTTTAGGAATTAATTGGGGAAGTTAGGGTTAAAATGGGGGAGTGGTGGTTTAGGGTAAGAGAGCAAGGTATCAAATTGGTACCTAGCTAGGAGTTTTAGAGTTAGAGTTTAGGTTCTGTTAGACATAAGTTTTTCATGCAAATTGAAATGAGCATGTGTATCCAACCTACTAAAACGTCAGCACTTGTAGCAGGCCTGTGGAAACAATTCCACAACATTCTACAGACTACCACAATAAGTACCACAATAATGAAATCCTGAATGTTTAAATAACAATAAATACCAAGAGATTAACAGGTGTAAAACACCATTGTCTAACTTTGTAATATATTAGTGGCTCTTACTTCCAATACAGCTTAAACTATGATTTACTGAATTTCAAATCCTATTCAATCTGTGTGATTTTTCTTTATTTATATAAATAAACTGATGTTTCCTTAATAGTTTATTCTTAATATTGACAGGTGTCTGACTGAGTACAGCACATGCCATAGAAAAGGTTACTGCCTTACTAATTTTAAACACAAGTCACTTTCTCTGTAAAACATTAAGCCAGATGATTTTTTTAATTCTTTAAATAGCTATAAAGATGACATATGCTCACTTTGTTCATATTTGTTCAACCTCAAAGTTATTCCATGGATAGGATTTTAGAGGGTGTAGACTCCAAATTTTGTAATTTGTATGTTTCTCCCTAAAAAAAAACATTTGCGTGACAATGTGACAGAGGTACATTACTAGCAGGTTTACTAAAATGTCTAATGCTTCAGTTTTTGATGGATTTTACTTACAAACATTTTGGTTAACTTTGTACTTTGGTAATTACATTTTATAGTACTGTTGCACTTTGTAAATGTGGATTCAGGCATCTTGCAATTTTATACTGTGCCAAATGATGGAAAACTGAGGCAGCTCCATGGTGGTAATGTATTATAGGGAAATATTCCCTTGGATTTGTCATGAATTCCATATTGCACATTACTTATTTTACAGTACCTTACTTATTTAGAGCAGGTTCTTTCTAGACCAGAACACACAGACCAGTTGACACTATTTTCTACTCCTAGACCTAACAAGATGCATTCACAGCAAGAGGTTCTCTGGTTCGATCCTCGGCTGGGGTGCCTTCTGTGCGGAGTCTGCATGTCCTCCCTGTGGTCACGTAGGTTTCCTCTGGGTGCTCCGGTTTCCTCCCATATCCCAAAGATATGCTGTAGGTGGATTGGACACTCTAAATTGGCCCTAGGCATGAGTGTATGTGTGTGCCTTCTGAGGAAGGTTGGGCGCCGGGCTGGCAACTCAACACCGTAAAAACTCCACTGCCAATCATGAGCAGACAGGTGATCTGCTGTGGCGACCCCTAACCGGAAAGAAGCCAAAAGAAAAGAAGACCTAACAAGATGCATGGTCTGTAAGAGGGCTACTATGGAGGTGTCACATCACCTGTCCTCCATTTTCATATTTGAATTATCCTACTATTCTTGCAGCACAGTTTTGTTCTTTTTTGGCCATCTACTCTCCTCACAATCATGGAACCCCATACCCTATCAAGACATTCACCGACCCAGCCAAACAATTTCCTAAGTAGAAAATTTTTGAAAAAGATGTTAGGACACAGAGAATCCTAGTTATGGAGAAGTAGCTCTCCCAGGAATGTGCAATGTGTTTAGACAAAAATAAAAACAAAAATAAAAATACACAATTTCTTTAAGGTAATACCACATTCCATGCGGGAAGGGCCTATATAAACCAGAAGATGTCCTAGGCAATACAACATGATGACTATTTAAGTCACATTTTTGTGGTATAAAATCTCCTAGAATATTCTTCTTGAAGTGATTGCCATACTAAAGGCTATGTGTAAGGAAAAGGGGGAACATCTTGAAGTAATATCCGATTAGGTAACGATTAGGCAAAAAAAAAAAAAAAAAACAGCAACAGAAAATATCACCATGGGAGGAACACTGCAGCAGACTACAGCACAGAGTGGTGTACCACTAGTTGAAGGAAAGGTTTGGCAATCCTGCCATTGTGAGAACCCACATAAAGTGAAAGGATTTCAGACAAGGCCAGCTAATATGGTATAAGATAAGCATGAAAATTCATATATATAAACTTAAGAGACCTCAAGTTACATACCTCACAGCACAGGAAAGTCAACAGATATAACAATTTCCAACTTTTTCATAAACATACTTAAAAATAAGACTGTGCTTTAGAAAGGCATTTTTTTTCTTTGAAATACTTGATGTGGAAATGAACAGAGGAGGCTAAACAACAAAATGAAGGAAAAATGTATGCGGGAAGTGAAGTGCACAGATTCAACTTGAATGACATGAAAAAGTGAGCATGAAGACAAAAAGGAATGAAAAACCAACCAGGCCTGCAGGTCTTTCTGTACAGCCAATAACGGATGAACTAACTGGCGTTAGCACTCTTTTATGTTTTAGAACATTATGTTTCTATAAAATGAATTATGCTTTCAAAACTGATTAAAAACTCGGCAGGCATTTTTGCTGTGTCTGCATGAAATATCCTAATCTTTTCCAGAAACTAAAAGCCTACATTATCCCAGCATTATAATGCTTCTTCAAAAAGTAAACTGTCTTAGCTTTTCAAATTTGTTAATTCTTACCACAGCTACCCGTTCTTGCAACCCTTCATTTTGTCGTGATTACTCAATATTAGAATGACTGATGTTAGTCCAAGTCCAAAGTTATTATCTGCAAAGTATGACAAGAGGAAGAGAAAAAACATGGGTCTTGTTCATTTCTTCTGTCAAAAATTAAACAAAATGTTATGCAATTGTTTATTTATTCATTCTTTCATTTATTTATTTATTTTTAATTGTGTTGTGTCCCTGTAGATATAATTAAAGTGAGTATATCTGAGTCAGTAATGATGAAATTTAATAGAAGAATAAAAAGTTATTTTGAGATCCAGCACAAACTATTCAAGAATAAAAAGTATGTAAAAAGTGATAAATGAAAAAAATATCTGTTATGAGTAGGCCAATTTTGACAATTTAATTATGACATTTCGACTGATTTTGCATAAAATGCACTTTAATCATAAAGTGGTTTCCAAAATACTATACCAAATCACTCATTGCACCAGACATGAGACAGCTGTGTTATAATGACTTTAGCAGAATAATATTCACAATTAGTGTGATTTAAAGACATGCTACAGAGCATCTAGCTGGTGCTAAGAAAAAGAGTAAGAAAATGCATATACATGATTAATGGGCTAGCATGTAAAGGGGCTACTGAACAGATATGTTGCAATATGTCAGTATGGTGGCTGATGTGCAAACCTGCAGAAATATAGTTTATTAAAGAACTCACAGATGTATGGAAGTCACAGAGCCATTAGCAGAGATTGCTGTACAATGCAGACAGAGTGGGCATTTCAACATGGGATGGTCAGTAAGCTGCCATTGCTGCCCAGTCTCACATAATGTCAAACTTAACCTGATAGGAAGATAAGTGGCTATTCTAGCATGTAGACATACAGCAACACTCATTACATACAACTGTATGCACACACACACACACACACACACACACACACACACACACACACACACACACACACACACACACACACGTATGGGCACAAAATTGCACACACTCACACACATACACATACACACACATGGGCGTTCATGTGTGCATAGGCACATACATACATGCACATGGATACATGATCACAATTACATAACAACTTGATTATGACTCTTCAAAAATTGAAACTCATATTAGAATTGTTTGACTATAACTGTCATAATAGACTGCTTAAGCACACAGATTCTCATAATATATGTATTTAAATGTGGCTTTTATATGCAAATGACACAACTGTAAAATATTACAAGAACTTGTTTTGCAAGGTGCAGATTATACTGCACTCTCCATATACATTACAACTCTTATTCTAGAACTGCTACTCCTCAGAGAGGGAGGGACCACTGACTGGTAATGAAAAACTTCTCTCACTCTTCCCTTGGGAGGCAGTGAGACTGGACCAAGTAAACATCAGCAGTGCTGCAGATGTATTATACTGCTCAGATGTAAAGTGAGTAAAAGCACATGGGTAGCTGACACCTCGATCAGTTATGCACAGTAACTGGAAAAAAGTTCCAGTGATGCAAGCAACAGAACATAACCCATATGTCACTACGTTACTGAATTTATCACTGTTTTTCAGTCTGCACTTAAAGCAATGCCATGTTTGTTACTGGACTGCTCTTAGGTCATTTTAACAGTATTCTGATATTTCATATTCTCCTCTGATACTGCAAAAGCTGTTCTGAGTTTGTCAAAATTTTTCTCAGTTTGCCAAAATATTTTTAAGTTTTCCAAAGTTTTTCAGCATTTGAAGAAGTTTGTGAACGTATTTCCAGATATTCTTGATAATGCAGGAGTTCTGTTTTTTTGTTGTAAAACATTTGTTACTGCACTTGAGCTTAAAACCAATTTTTTTACATTAAGATGGTTTTATTCTGCACTCTGGTGGGAGCAGAGGGCTGATTCAACCCACTCAAGTTGGAAACTGCTGGTCAAAGGCTTATTGTGTGCTTATCTGATTGGCTTGAAGGCTTAATTTTGTGAAAGTAATTCATCCCGGTAGTATGAAAGCCTCACATTAGAGATTCCCTGTACCTAGTTTGGACACCTGTAATGGGCAAACAGTTATCTGTGCCTTGTATATAAGCAAAACTCTCCAGTTTAAAATCCTCTATAGGAAACTCTGTTCATAGTATCCCACTGTTCATAGCTGCTTAAACAGTTGCCAGAGGGAGGCACCACTGCAGGTCATCATATAATATACTACTAAACACTCTCATTTAGACCTTTAAGTGACTCTCCCCTACTCCCACCCATCTAGTAAGGGTCTGGTATAATGGATATGTGTTTCCCTGTCATTTCTTTTTCTGGCCTGGTTGATATGGGATTCCTGAGAGAGTATAGTAGCTGCCTCATGTTTACTGACAACCACTTAATTTTAGAACAAACAAACGCAGTGTGTGTGAGATGTAGATACACAATTTAATTGGAAGCAGAGGTCTCACATATACGCATGAAAAATGCAAACCAGGTTGTCACTGTTACACCCAAAACACTCACTACCAACACTAAGAAATAAACATGTAAACCCACATATGTACAGGTACTTGCATGTAATCTACCCAAACTTCCAGGACCTCCTACAAGCAGCTCTCAGTGGCCCAGCACACACTCAAGAAAGACAGCACTTTATACAACGCAGAACTCTGAAAATCATATTAGCACAGCTTTCAAGCCCATAAGGCAACACAACACACAGACAAACTTTCTAGTTATTAGGGATTCCATTGTAAGACATACTGATGTCCCCCTTACCAGGCCAAACAAGGAGAAGATCATGGTGACCTGTCTGTCTGGAGCCAGGATCCACCAGATCAAGCATGCACTTAAGACTTTAAACCATAAGTACCAGTATGACATGGTCTTAATACATGCGGGTGTAAATGAAATAAGATGTATCTCACTGGGGTATACAAAGAGACACATGATGGAGATCTCTGAATATTTGTCCCATGAGAGTATAAATCTAGCATTGAGTATCATCCTACCATCACCAATGATGATGCCACAGTACCAGCAAAAAATGATTGACTTCAACAATTGGCTTAGTTTCTTGTGTCACAACAAGAGGATCAAATATCTGTCAGCCTGGGCAGACATGACTGACAAACCACTGTGCTTTTCCACAGATTGTTTGCACTTGTTACCCCTTGGCTTTCTGATACTGTCAAAAACTTTATCTATCCCCATAGTGCCATGCCAAGTTAACAAACATAACAAAAATCACTCACGACTACCTAAACGTGCTGCTGCTCAGCACTAGAAGTTTAAATAAAAAAATGCACTCTCTGGAAGCACTCCTCATCCCGGAGACTGCAGACATATGTGCAGTCACAGAAACATCAGAACCATGGACAGCACCCTGGCTATCCAAGGCTACAATGCCTTTCATATATTTTGATCCCCCTAAGCTCAGGATAAAACAAAGGGAGGAGGTGTTTTAGTCTTTATAAAGGATATGTACATTGCTAGACTGGTCCAACAAAATGATTCACTTGAGCTGATCCATACCTGCGACCCCCTAATATAACCCTGCTAGCTACAGATCCCCTAGCATGAGTTTGGAAAACCACCCTCCTACATAACCCTATTGAAATATCTTAACAGTCAGCCTTATGCTGTACTTATAGGTGACTTCAACTACTCCTCCATGAACTGGGAGACTTATATGACCCATAATTAACTCACACCGAGGTTTTTGGACTTCATCAATGCAAACACCCTGGAGTAACTAGTAAGTTCCTGAACTAGAAGTACAAAGACCCTAGACCTAGTACTCATGAACATGGGGGGGGTACTGCTCCCTCCCATGCATTAACTCTTCCATGGCAAGATCTGACCAAAAATGATTTCCTTTAGTATTAAAACTAACCTAGAAAATCCATCAAACTCCAAACCTGTTAAGAACTTTGCTAAGGCCAATTACTTCAGATTAAGTGACAGTTTATTAAACATCTAAGCGCTTCCAAACCCAGATGACACTGAGGCCTACTCTGAGTGGAATGCAAAAGCACTGTACAACCACATTCATAGCTGCATAGAAGAGGCAATACCTGTCTGAGTCAAACCTATGATTACCGGCAAAAATAAACCACCCTGGTGTATGCCTAGCATAAACAAGCTATTCAACAAAAGGAAAAAAATCCTTTCTAAAGCTAAGAAGGAGCAGACAAAATTTTATTTTTATTTTATTTAACATTTGTTTACCGGGAAAGTCTAACTGGGACAGAGCCCATTTTCAGCAAAGGCCTGGGGAGAAATGCTCCAGTGCAAAGAGACACTCACCAGTGTAAACAAACCAGTTAGAGAGCTGGTCACCATACCTCTCAACCAGTTTGAGCAAGAAATCTGGACAAAGCCATAAATAAAAGTGGGACAAATGCCCAACAATAGGGACAGTTTTTAAATATTCATATTACAAACTTAGAAAGTTGATAGAATAACAGGTTTTGCATTAGCATGAATTTTCTGAAGGGTATGCAGTCTGAAACTCAAATGTCTGTCATTATTTTCTAACTTCAGTCTTTAACAATTTGCCACTAGTTTGCCAGAAAACCACAGTTTTATGAAAAATGGACCAAAAATATAAGGCAAAAATCTGGACAGCCTGCGAAAATCTATACAGTTGAGAGATATGCTGGTCATATCTGCCAAAGCAGACTATGAGGCAAAGTTAGCCTCCCAGGCAGAAAATAACCATATGGCTTTTTTAATTATGTTTGTAACCTTTAAAGAAATGCTCAGCAATGTGCCGAGTTAATCATGAATGGCAACACTTACATCCAGACTGAAATTATAGCAAACCTGCTGGCTGACGAGTTCAGTTCAACACCCCCCCCCCGTATCACCTACTACCACACCTATAGAAATACCTGTAACCATCCCCTACAAGTCATTATGAGGAATAGGTCCTTACTGCATTTGCTAAAGCCAAAAACACAGCTGCCATGGGTCCTGAAAATATTACAGGATACTTCTTAAATGCCAAGGGGGGCCCATCGACTGACCCAAGGAAGTACAGATTCATAGTCTTGGCAGTCTTATCGGAAAGGCCATGGAGAGAATTATCAAGGACCTGATCAATATCGACATACGAAATCTCCAATCACTGGACCAGACCCAATTTAGCTTTGTCAAAGGGAGGTTTTGCCTGCTCAGTTAGGGACATGGATGATGGTAAAATGGTACACACCACTTATCTTGACCTGGCCAAAGCTTTCTCCACAATCCCCCACTTGGGGAGCATAGATAAACTTACTGATTAAGGCATAAACCCCTACATCATCAGATGGATAGCAAACTGACTCAATGACAGAGACACATGTAAATCCACTTCCAATACGAAATCTGTTAATAGTGGTGTCCCATAGGGCTCAGTGTTTGCACCCCTCCAGTTTGATTAATACTTCACTGAAGTGAAGGCCACTGTTGGGGTCCTCTGGTTCACCAAGTTCATCAACAACTATAAGCTGGGAGCAATCACTGAATTCCCAAATGATGTTGACAACCTACAGACAGGTCTAAGAATAACACACAACTGTTGCCAAAAACATGGCCTATGACTAAATGCTAAAGAATGTGTAATCATACCCTTCAGTAAATCAGATATCCCTGCAAATTATAATATTGATAGCACACCCCTAAAAGTAGAATCAGTGGTAAGGGACCTAGGAACACAGATAGATAGTAACCTAAACTTTGACCACCAGGTGACTACGGTAGTAAGGAAATCCTTCTGTGTGTCTCAGCTTATAAGTAAAGGCATGGCATCAAGATCAAAGGAAATAACACAATGGCTACTTCTTAGCTTTCCTTAATCAAACCACAGTATGCTCTGCATGCAAGTATCTAAGCACAGACATCATTACTATATCACAGTATTGCCCTTCCTTAACACGCTCTATGGCAAATAGTTAATGAAAACCTATGTATCAGTGCTTTATAAATATGAAATTATCATGGAAACATTTTTTCTTTCTGAATATTAATATATCAGTGAGTTATGAGTGACATATAATTTTTATGGTTGATTCAAGTTCTTTTCTTAAATTCTACATTATACCTCAAAGGATATTTTTGCATGCAATTCATTATACTATGCTTGGAAAGGATTCTGTCAGATCTTATCATTGTGATAGCACTACTTATTATTTTAAATATTGTTTGAGGTTTTTCAATATGAAAATTTCTGTTGTGGTTATCTTGAGCAAATTCATTTTGCAAATATGTTGCATTGTCACTGAATGTTGTGTTTCCTTTTTCTACACTCTAGCAATGACTACCTTTGTAAATATATCACTCGTTACTAATTACTCATGATTTAGTAATTGTATTTCACATGTGAGGTCATGTTATGTCTCTCAAAATGAAATACAAGTAGTTCTAAGAAGAAATAGAACTAAAAGCATTGATTTTGTACATGCTACAGATATACTACACAGTTATGTTTTGTTTGAAATGCAACAGCAAAGATTAACCTGCTTTAACATTTACAACATCAGTATTACATCTGAAAAACACTTCAAAGACTTATATTCACTTTGCATTATATACAGTCATGGTTAAAAATTACATTTTCAAATCAGTCCTGCATAGCTCAACTATTTCTATAGAAACTATGTTCATTAGCCAGGTTGCTCACTGTAATAACATTTTGCTAGGGATGGCAGCTTTTTCAGTAGATTTATAGGCAATGTCTTCATAATGCTTAATTTCCATAACAACAAAAATAGCCATTTCCCCTTTCCATAAGGGCAATAATCTTACAACCGGTTATGAGCTATTATCTTGAGGTAGCATTTGATAAGATGGTATTTTTCACTTCCATTGTATGACTTCAACAAATGCTTTGTTCTTCGTCTTCTGTAGATTTGTATATCAGAATCATGAATATAATAAGAGCTAAGTCAATCTGCAAGGCCTATAACTGTAGCTGGTATACAACACTTGTTCATTTGTTCAAATTCTTACTGTTTTGCGATCCTTTAATTCTGCCACTTTCCTCATTGATCAAGCATAGTAAAACCTTTGTTTATGTCACTTCTGCCATAGGGGATTCATTCTACTTCTTTGGCTATCCCATGTTAATTAAAAATAACACGTTTGTACTTCACCTTTACCATATCTTCATATCATTAATTTTCCTGAAAAACGATACTCTTTTGAGAGCAGAATATCTATATTCTATTATTCAGTGACAGAAATTTGAAGTTCCAGAAAACTTATATTGTCCATAAGATTTTTTTTACTGTTTGGACCATCCTTTTTATGTGTCCATTGTTTTTGCATCTCTGTGGACAGAGGTAGTAAATTTAAGTTTCCATATTCTAGGGAAATCATTAAATTCCTCTCTCATTACTTGTGTAAATTGCATCTACAGTACCATGTAAAGTAAACACAGATTTAACACAATGACTAATTATTTCATAAAGTTGCAAACTTGTAGATATTTTGAATTACAGTCAACAAACTGAACATAAAATGCAGCACTGTATTGAAAGAAATCTGTTGTAATTTTCAACTATGGAAGATTAGCCAGTTCTTTTAGCAGCAACCCATATTCTGATCTGGATTTCAGAAAAAGCAGATTTCAAGTTATTTGAATCAGTTTGAAACAGTTCTTATATGTCACAGATATTTTCAGCCAGTAAAGATTGCTATGAGCCTCTTCTTGAAACTTATTAAATCCTTACATCATGAAGCTCAACTGGAATTATAAGTGTAATCTCCTGTGAATATCAGTCCTTAAATACATAAAGGTTCATCTTAAAAGTTAGTCTCAATAGGGAAATGCTGTGAGGTCTGAATGCACAGGTTTGATCTGTCCATGCATTCATGTCAATTTCTCATAAAAAAAATAATTCCTCTGTCTCCTCAGGTAGAGGTTATAAACCCCCAAGCTTTTCACCTACAAGTAAATATAGATGACTGTATCTTACTTTTGGTGTGCACAGCTTTTCTGTGCATCTGTCAGATCCCTTATTCACCAAAATACTAATATGCCTTCTGGCAATAATACTAAACCACTCCCTCATTGGTTAGCATGTGTAATCAAAGCCAAACAAAATCCTGATCAAATATTGCTTCATAACAATGAATCATACAACAGTTGATTTGTCAATAGGTGCTTGCATATTAATTTTAGTTGTGACCTTATCAAACCCAATTTTAAACTCCATGCTCCAGATTCACTAAAGAACAGTGGACGTCAGTACAGTAATTATCCAATGACTGCCATCCACAGTAAAATGTACAGAAAGATATTTTAAAAAGCTGGGTCTGGTTCTTTTCTTCTGGACATACAAAACTGGTCAAATATTACAGTATTCAAAAATAAACAACTTACAGTTTTTAACTATCAAGCAATGCCTCTACTTCCAGCAATCACCCTAATATCATTAATTCTTTGCTTCAATCTGTCTGTAGCTCAAAATTATTCAAAACTCTAAATGTATACAGTGGTATATTCTGCATATAAAAATGCAGACTTTAGTACTTGTACCGCTGATTAATATCTGATTTCAGCATATGTATAATGCTATACTTTGAGACATGTTTTAGTTCTATATGCATGCTATAATAGTTTGAGTCATGTTTTAATGTACAGACACTGTTGCTATCTGTCCACTAACATTATTATGGATGCTAGTATATCTTTATTGCAAATAATTGCTGTTAGAACATGTTGTTAAAAGGCAACTGATTCCTGTGCTCACAATGAGTTTTTCAATGCTAGCAATTGTTGGTATGCTGTTTCTGCATATGCTTCTGGCTGAGTTATGGTTGAAGAAGAGAAAACTTCACTGATTTTCAAATTGTATAAATAAACAAAGAAATAAAATACAGCAAATATACTTAAGTGAAGTCATACAGATTTAGCATTTGATGATATTTGGTTTCATGCTTTTCTGGTTCTACTTGTGAATAACTTAATGAATCATGTTTCTGTTGATAAATTCAGACATTAGGTAATCATCTTTTGTGTTATCTATACTCATTATGCCAACATTGCTCTTTAAAACATTTACTGGATTGACGATTCTCAAAAGGTCTCACTTAGAAACCCATAGCAGTCAAAGTATGTGTTGTCATGTCAGATAATGGGCTTTAAAAACTGTGTGGGAATAAAAAGGCAGTGTTAGAAAACTGCATATGCCCATATGGGTGTTAAAAGAGCAACGCTTGATGCTAGCATGTCTGATATTATTTGTTGGAATCCCCAACTAACATTAAGGAATGAGAAAACTCTAGCGTTAACATACATAAAACTCCTTCTTCAATAGTTGAAAGCAGACAGTGTTCCTTTTTGATCCAATTATTTAATTATCAAAATCTATATGCATTCTAAAAATGACTTTCATTCCCAACTGTCACCATGGTATTAACTCATTTGATAAGCTCAATTTGAAGCTTTTTCAGTCAGTACAGCTTGCATAAGAATTGCATCTAGGCATTTCATGCATTTTAATTCCAGTATATTTCTGGTTCTTTGAGCTATAGATACTCCTTTTGCTGTATAAGTGACCAACATTCCTTTAGATGGAATTTTGAAAACTTATTGTAGCATCATTATCTTAATAAACATTTTAATCCATTAAATAAATTAGAATAATTGCATAGAATATCAGCAGTATCCTGAATGTTTTATGGCTCTCACTGAAGTATCTGTTAATGTACTTGCTAGTATTATCAGAATCTGTAGCATTTCTACAGTTATCTTAAATTTCTGAGAAGAAATATGCATGCATCCATTACATCTGTGAATACTTGTGCTGTCTTTCCAACTGTTTTCAGTCTCCCATTCTGAGTAATATTAAAGAATTTCAACTGTTAGTCAAAAAAATTTGGGTTACTTTCAGGAAGAATCTTTAAAAAACACTGGACTTGCAATGTTGAATCTTTTTGATCATATAGCAAGTTTCTTGAAAGTTTTACAACTCAATATATCTGGTTTCTTTATTCAGTTTTCCATAAACACTGCTTCACATTTCAACTTATATTTTTTGATCTTATGATCCAAGTTAAAATTAAGCAGAGTCTAACCTTTTGTGGCTCAAGTCAGAAGACTATATGAAGATTTATGTATACTATTAAAATAATAGACAGATTCAATGATTTAAACAAATATATGATTGAATACTGCATTCAGCACTATTTTCTAGTTTAAAATTTAATATTTCTGCCTTGATTTACAAGCCTTCATAATAATAATAATCACTTACAATATAATATGTGCTGAATGAATTAAAAAAAATAATTCAAATTGCAAAACACATTCAAATTAATGTTCTGCAACATGTTGTTTTTTTTTTATCTCTGTAAGCCCACGCTGCATTCATTAGATTTATTTTTCAGAATAAAAAATTAAACTGTGCATTTAAAGGTTTGGAGGTTCACTGACTAGACACATGTCAAGAAAGTGTCATGTCTTATTCTCATAATGGCATGTGTCTGAAATTATTACTTTAGATAACACATACAATTCTGTCTCATATCAATGAATCATACAAGTCTCCATTTTTGCAGTCTGGTATACTCTGTTTCATCTGTATTACATAAACATCTACTGACTACTAAACTTCTTGATTTTTAGGATAAAATAAATGTGTTATATAGGGAATATTTTTCTTTGTCTTGCAAAAGGCCTCAAATAGCCTGTCACTGGCAGTATTGTTAACTTGTCTTTTACTTCTAGATTTAGGCTAAAATTGCAAGATCCCTTTATTCCTTTTCTGACTATGAAATGAGTGAACATGGCGCATTGGTTCTTTTCTGTCTAGTCTGCAATTAGTACCACAGTAAGACACTGTGTTTATTTCTGAATCCATTTTTTGTATTTTCAAAATGTTACTATCCAGAGATGGTGAACCTTGTGGGCTCGGTGTCTCAAAAATTTGGAAAATGCCTATCTTGACTCTGCTAGTGTGTCACTCCCCCCCCCTGAACAAAAGAGAAACAGTTCTTTACATATTCTTTTATTAAACAAATACAGTCCAGTCATATGTGCTGCTATGTATTATAAAAGTAAAAGAAAAATCAGTGACTTACAATAGAGAAAACAATATGCTCAGTAATAACTGGACTTAAAGTAGTGCACCATAAAATTATCCTGCTTTTAATAGTAATTTTGAATTGAACTGAAAAAAGATATGGAACACACTGCATTTGATTTGGTTAACATCATTTAATTTTTTTTTTTTTTTTGCTGAGGTTTAATAGATAAGTTGAGGGTCACATATTGCTTGCATTTTTGTTCATTCATTTTCCTTGGTAACTCGGTGTTGGTGAATGCTGGTGTGTCACCCAATGCATTGTGGTGCGTCACTTTTGACATGCAAGTCATAGGTTTGCCATCACTGTACTATGCAGAACCAAAGATGCTGCTGGTTTTAAAGATAACGTTATGAGCCAAAATGAAAACCTGCATCAAAGGAGATTAGTGGTTCAGAGAACTGTTGAGTGAAATATAAAACCAATACTGTATGATAGAGTGAGATATGTAATGCAATAGTACTCTAGCAAGACTCATTTCAATAGTTGAAGTGTAACAACAGGCAAACATTTTTAATTTTGTTTTATATCAAAAATCAGAGATACATTTGGCTGCTACTGCATGTAGTTCTGAGACAAGGATTCCCTTGAGAGGAAAAAAAGTCAAATATTGAAGAAAACAGTTTCAGAAGTTTCATTAACACAGTAAATCATGACATCAGAAGCTTCTGATGACAAATGTAGCTTTGTATCGAGCACAAAGTGGTATATGTTTAAAGGGGTCCAGGGAAGTAAATATTGTGGGAAGAAATATCCAGGGAATTGTTACGGCTAGGCTTGTATAGGCCCTAGGGCCGATAGCCTAGTACCAACCTATGAACCTATGAACCTAAGATGTGTGCATATTGTCAGTATTAGCTAAATGAAAAATGAGAAACACATCTAGGTCCACTGGAAACTTTACTCCAACAACAAACTATGGGAAGTTATATGTCACACACATTTCTGATAAGCTATGCCTGCTTTATCACTGCACTATAGATAGAAACACACATATAACTTAGAGCACATTAACATACCATTCTTGCATTCCTTTCATTCAGGTGTGTCTTAGCTGTGGCAGTAGTCTTCCCCACAAGTTCATAGGTTCCTTCATTTTTTTTCTGTGTTACAGGTACGCATGGTGTAAACCATATTATTGAATCAGTCCTTTTGTCTTTATGATCTTTACTACAGAATATACACAAAATGGAACTTTCACATCTGAAACAGCTTCAGAACAACCAGCTTAAATTACAAAACATATAAATAGGCAAACAAAATGCTTCGGAATGACAGGTACGAGGCTACTTCAACAAATACATCCATATGAACTCTAGAAATAGAATCTGTATCTACTTTTATGTGAACTGTGAAATTCTAATTGGTAAAAAAAAAAAAGCTTCAGAATGCCAAAAACTATGCAAATAATACAACGAATCAAAAAATATTTAAAGCAGTTTTCTTGGCAGTGTCCAGATTTCATGGTATCTATAATGAGTACCTGTCCATTTGATTAATTATAATGATTGCGTTCCGATGACTGAGAGGTCAGGTAATGTTCTTCAGTGCAATACAAGAAAGTAGCAAGAGAAAGGAGACAGACACCCATGTACATACAATTTCACACCAAATACACAACCTGGCTACATCAAATGCTGCTTTTTCTTAGCCTTAAAAGTATGTAGCTCACTTTTCACAAATCGTTTTTATTTAATAGAAGAGTAATTATTCACCTTTATTTGCACATTCCTACAGCCTATGCTTCATCGGCTGTCTCTGACTCAGCAGCCTGAAGGAAAGAGAAGAAGGAGAAGCCAAAGTAAATGGTTCCCTAGATGAGCCAGCAAGGGGTGGTCATACACTGAGTAATCAAACTTGGCACTTCTATGGTCTCAGCTGGCCTATGTATCAGGAATGGCCAGTTCTTTCTCTAGTTCTCAGAAGCCAATGAGTCTGCAGTACCCTAAAGCTTCTCGTATCATGCAGCAAAGCATCTGCAATATTTGGAAACCATTTTTTAAAGAAAACAAATTATGACTCGTCGTGTTTTGAATTCTGGAATACTGCGAGTGACAGCTGCTGGGATTAGTGGCAATAAAGTTTAAGGATAATCTGACCCGACTTGGCAATAGCCCAGAGGTACAGAAGCAGTATCACGTTATTAGTATGCAAAACACACTGCCTCAAAGTCTGCCCTTTTGTTTTCAGGCAATGTGTGTCATAAATCTGGCCAAAGAAAGCAGTGGGAGGAGGCAGGAGGCAGAAAGAAATAGCAGAGTTCATGTGTACAAGTCTTGGCAGGGGGCAATGTACTGGCTGATGCTTAAGCTTGGTTTTGTAGCTGTGCTACCTTTTTTAACACATTTAATACAGGAATAAAGGAAGACAGCATATGCATGCAACTTTAAATTATTCAACCTGTTTTTATTAAAATGAATATAATTGCAAATAAGCTCAAGTAAACAGATTGCCATTCTGTTCAAGAGTCTTATTTTTTTATTATCCCGTTATGTTTGCTTATATTTATATACAGTGACAGTTTTTCTTAAACTGTTTTAGGAAACAACCTAAAATGACACTCAAACAGAACTGTTGAAGTTGTGTTTTCTCTGATGGACAAAGTTCAACATTGTGATATTTCTCCTTCCATATCTACTTAATTGATATAGTTAATATACTCTGGGGTCATTACGCTTTGTGGAAAATTATTTCTCCCAGGCAGCACAACCTGTTTCAGATAGACAGTTTCAAAGAAGTATATATTTTACATACCTGTCTGTCAAACTACTTGCCTTCACACACTTGTCCCACACTCTACTATGTTTTGATGACTGGGTTACTCCTGCTAGGATTGTAACCCATTTATGGAGAAAACTCAAGTTAGTATTCATACTGACTAGGGTAGAGCTGAGCACTACAATAATGAAATTCCTCAATATGTATATGTATATCTATATATCTATATATCTATAGCTATATATCTATATCTATCTATCTATCTATCTATCTATCTATCTATCTATCTATCTATCTATAGCTATATATCTATATCTATCTATCTATCTATATATATATGTGTGTGTGTTAATATATATATATATATATATATATATATATATATATACTATGTGTGTGTGTGTGTGTGTGTGTAAAAAAAAAAAATATATATATATATATATATATATATATATATATATATATATATATTATATATATATATAGATACCATAAATAAGATGCAGTTATTTTTGCTTTATCTTTAGCTGCCTACCTCTATTTAATTACCTTTTTGAGAACTGAAATTGAACAGTTTCACCCCATAACCTGTAATAGTGCTTCTGTACTTACTTCAGTGAAAGTTGATGATGTTTTTTTTTTTTTTTGCAAGGCAGTATCCTTCAGACCTGGTCCTATCCTATACCATATACATTCTAAACTTCTTATCTCATAAAACTCAAGTACCTGCAACCATCACCTACTCTTTCATATCCAATTACCAGTGGTGGCTGGTGACTTCAAATCAAAGGGGGGGTTGCAGGAGACAGCTGAATGGGTGGGGTCAATGGGAGGGGTTCGGCCAACTAGAAAGGGGTGGAGCTATGCTCAAAACCACAAAAACTGTAACTTTAATTAAATACGCAGCTGTGGGTGCCAAACCGTCATTATGAGAGTCCAATCAAGACAAAATGAAGTGTAGAAGAAAAAAATATTTCAATGCATTGGCTGCATGACAGTTTACTTAATATCTAGATGGAAACAAAAAGGTTGTGAGGCATGAAAAAATAAATTACTTTTTAAATACATTACTGGAATGCCAGCCAAAATCAAGCATAAGAAAGCAAGCAGCACTCAACTCAAACCACTTCTCCTTGCACTGCAGTTCTAATTATAATTTATATTCAGCTTTATTAAAGTATCAAGTAACATGCTGAACATAGCAATCTCTGTGATACCCCCACTTGTAAAAATGTTTCTTATCCAAAAAAGACCTGCTGCTTGACAACTGTCTACTTGTTTCATGGGGATAACATGATCAAAGTAAAAAATGAAAAACAAACAAGAAACAATCTCAAGATACATTGCTTAATGGATTACTGCACAGGTAATGGACCACACATGATAGATTGGCATTCTGTTTAGTTTACAGATAAAGCCTGCAAAGATGACTGCAAGTCTCCAACAAATGTAATGAGCTTCTTAAAATAATGTAATCCTGTCCTTTATTACAAATACTGTCATATGCATGTCAGTACCCAAGGCTTATACGTTATCTAGTTATGTAAGTATTCTCTGCATGGCAACAACAGAAAGGCTTTCAATGTTGGCAATTCTTTAACAGTATGTTTATTAAAGCTTACTTGCATCTTACAATCTCAAACAAGCTTACCTGATGGTCATTAAAGCATTGCTACTTTAACACAGAGCAACAGGCACTTTCTGAATAGTGTTGTTGTTTTTGTGCCTTTTGGCTTTTCCCAGTTAGGGGTCACCAAAAATATGACAGAAAGAACATTCTGGAAAATCAAGGACAGATGAAAAGCCACTGTAGTACTTGTGCCTACCTTGCATAGGGGGATACTCTGCAAATTTACACTGCATAACTGCTCCTTGCCTTGCTTGGACACATCCAGAGTCACTACATGGCGGAGTGGGGTGCAATAAGTATGTCACAATCTGAAATATCTCTGGCTGACTGTGATGGCCCTGACACATTTGTCATATCTCTCAACATCAGAGCAAGACATCTGGACAAAACCATACATAGAAGTGGGACAAAGGCCCAAAAATAAGGACAAATTTTAAATATTGTTCTTATAAACTTAGAAAGATAATAAAATAGTAGGTCTTGCATTAGTATGACATTTCTGAAGGGTATGAAATCTGAAACTCAAATGTCTGTCATTATTTTCTAACTTCAGTCTTTAATGATTTGCCACTAATTTGCCAAAAAAAACACAATTTTATGAAAAATGGACCAACAATTTTGATGCAAAAATATAAGGCACACAATACAGCTGGGAACCTGTCAAAGAAGGGACACTTTTTTAATATTAGTACTGCTAACTTAAGCTGACAAAATAAATTAATCTACATGCATTTCTGAAATAAAGGTAATCTATAACTGTTTATTACAGTTATTTATTAATTGTAAACCCTCCACATTTTCTTCCAAAATTGCCATTTTGCAGAGGGATTATTAGGGGAAGAGCAACATTTTGAGCTAAAATCGGAGACAGTTGAGAGGTTTGGATATGCCTAATTCTATAAAGCAATGTATTTGCACATACCTCAACCTGTTAATGCAGGAACTCTGGACAAGGCCAAATATATTGGGGGAACATATAAGCAGCACTAAAAATTGCTCTTGTATAAACTGAGACAGTTGATAGAATGTAATAGGTCTTGCTTTAGCATGCATTTTTCTGAATGTTATGAAGTCTGAAACTCAGTGTCTGTAATTATTTAGTGACTTAATTCCTAAATGATTTGCCAGAAAACCACAAATTTTATGAGGAACAAACCAAAAATAAGAAGCAAAAATCTATTCATTCTGTGAAAATCTGGACAGTTGAGAGGTTATAGCTCAGCCGGGGCGGTCTTTGAGTTTGCCTCCCTTCCCCCTCACAAACTCATGGTCGAATGGAGCCTCCCCCCTGCAGCCATTCCAATAAACCATTACTTGGCTATTTCACCCCATTTACCATAAACACTTATGTGCATACTGCTTTACTTCTACGATGATTTGACTTCATTTGAAAGTTTTATTTTGCATTTTACAGCACAAACACTAAGACATCCGCTAAACAAAGCAATGCAGTCTCACAATGAAAACAGACAACATTAAAACTTCTCTGCCCTTGAAACTCACATTCATTGAAACAGCATTGAAACCCACATTCAAAGAAAATACATTTTGCCAGTGGCAGATAAAGATTTACTCTGGGCTGTTTTCAAATCATAGGCCCCTTGCACATGAAACATACACGTGCTCTTTAATACACCTTCCTGATTGTATAAAATTATATTCCTTGTACAACACAGTGCGTTTTAAATTTGTTTTGAAAATTTTTCCAGTAAATAATGAAACAAAATGCACACACCAATAATGACAAAACTGCCCAATTCAAAACATTTTTCTAGTAAACAATGAAACAAAATATGTGCACCAGTAATGACAAAACTGCCCAATTCAGAATATTTCCATCATAAAAGTCTACTCAAACTTCTATAGTCCACCAATATCAGTAAATATGCACAATCTCTGAAGAAGTAAAAGTCATCTAAATAATTCCACATTAAAGAAATCTGTAACTAATGAAGATATTACTGCTAGCAAACAACTTTATATTTCATTGTTTCATCTACAAATAAAGTGCCTGTTGTCCTTGAGGAATGAATTGCCTATGTTGCATTAAAAAAATGATAAGCTAGTGACATTGCAATAGGGAATGGATAGCTAGCAAACAACTTTATATTTCATTGTTTCATCTACAAATAAAGTGCCTGTTGTCCTTGAGGAATGAATTGCCTATGTTGCATTAAAAAAATGATAAGCTAGTGACATTGCAATAGGGAATGGATAGCAAACTGATAACAGGTTCATAGTTACTAGGTATCTTTGCAAATAAGGACTGCAGCATCCACTTCCTTTACAACACAGTATAGTATCAGAAATGCATCTACCTACTGTGGGAGTAGAACCAACAGCCTTTTGCATCAACAGCAGTCACACTACCTGTTGTGCTATTAACAACAGAAGCCAATTCAGCATAAGCAGCACTAAACTTTTGTTCCCCTGCAGCTCTCAGCTTCTTGTAAAATCTACTTGACACTCAGCTGTATCTCTGAACTTTGCAGCACAAGAAATCTGGAAAAAGCCAAAATGTATTGGGGGGGGGGGGGCAAAAGCCCAAAAACCAGGGACACATTTTAAACATTGCTTATATAATGTTGGAAAGTTGCTAGAAGAAAATGCTGTGTTATTACCATATGTTTCATTGCCAAGTATTGAACCCAGGATGCTCTACAAAACAGTCAGAACAACATACCACTATGCTAAATCATCTGCTTTGTAAAAGAGGAAGACTGAAACTTAAATGGCTACCATTTAGTGAATTTGGTTTACAACATAGCTGTCAACCTCTTAGCACAAAACACCTGCACAAAGCCAATAATGGGGGAATACAGCCCCCAAACATATTCAGGGAATTCAGTTCTCACTATAGCTCTCAACCTCTTAGCAAAAACCATGTAGACAAAGCTAGTAATGGGGGAATACAGCCCCCAAACATACTCATTGAATTCAGTTCTCGCTATAGCTCTCAACCTTAGCACAAAAAACCTGGATGAAGCCAATAATGGGGGAATACAGTCCCAAAAATAGGGACAAATTTCAAATACCCATGTTATAACCTTAGAAAATCGCTAGAATAAAAGGCTTTGTGTTACTATGTACTTTCTGAAGAATACGAAGTCTGAAATTCAACTGCCTGTTATTTTTATTTATTTAAAATTTGTTAACCAGGAAAGTCTGACTTGTAACAAAAGCCAGGACACCCCAGCCAAGAATCAAACCAGAGAACCTGCAGCTGTCAGGGAACAATGCTACCAGTGCACCACTGCACTACTGACTGCATAAGGTAACAAAAATACAGAAACCACAGATTTTATGAGGAACAGAACAGAACAAATATGAGGCAAAAATCTGCAAAGTTTTTACAAATGGTGGTGGGTAGGAAATTCAGACCATTGCCACCTGCAACCAAGGTACAGGGTTCAAGCCTGAGGCATTCTCTACCCACCACCATGTATTCTCTTGCTAGCCACCAGTATACAGCAATTGGGGCATTATGCACACACACACACTTGTACTAATATACTTACCTGGGTCAGGGCCTTCCATTGTGCTATATAGCTCCATATTTCCACTTGCTAAGCTCCTAGGGCCTTTCATTAGCTGATCCCGTGATGATGTCCTTCCTGTGAGAGCAGGCCAGATCCCTTTCCAGTCTATGCAGTTGTAACTAACTGCATAGACTTCTGGGATGCTCTTGACTGCTGTGTTTGTAATTTGGACTGCTGCTGAATCAGTCTGAAGCTCTGTGCATCTTCCAGACTGGTTAAGCAGCAGTCTGGATGCCAGAAATGCAGTGAGTGTGCTTGTGCAAAGGTCTATGATTTTTGTCCTCCTTTTAATGTTTTTTGCTTCTTTCTTTTATAGCTGGGGTCTTTCTTCTTTGTTTTACAGCTGGGGGGAGGGCTGCAGTCCTGCAATCTAATAGCATGGGCCGCCCCTGCCAATTGTCCATAATGATCCTCCACTACCCTTCCTAATCTCCCCATCTCTGTTTAACACCTCCACCATACAACTTCATAAAATTAAAATATTTACTCACACTCCTACCTCCTCAAAACTCAATTACAAACTCTTCACTTCTTACTTCTACCATTCCAAACCCACTCTTTTACAAATAACTTTTCTGCTAGATGGGGACAAAATTGCTGACCTGCATTCTTGGATAGCCCACTACTCTCCACATATATTAAACTTATCAGCAACATGGCTAAAACCTCATATCCCTAACATTGAATCTTACCTCTTGGCTATAACATCTGCTATCAAGACAGGCTCTCCAAAAAAGGTGGAGGGGTGGCAATCCTGTACTGAGAACAACTCAACTTATTGCCCCTACCAATACCTCTTTCAGACTTCTACCCAGCTCAGCTAATTATTCTTAACTGGCACTTAAGCCCTCCAAAAAAATTGCTATAGAAGTGATCTATATACCACCTGGAATTAATATACTCATCCTTGAACCTATCTTGTCATGGATCTCACTCCTTAAACCCTACAAGACAATTATCCATGGAGATGTCAGTATTGAATGGAAAAACCTATCAACCAGCTCTCCTAATCTCAGTATTAACCTCAATCAGCTAATTACAACATCCACCCGCTTAAATAAAAAGCACAATAACAGCTCCATCTGAGACCTGATCCTAATTTCTGATCCAAAACTTTACCATACCCCTAGAACTTTACCCAGCTCCCTGTATGACCACCTTCCTATTTATGTGCAAAGACACTCTGTTCAAACTCCCAAGTTCCACCTATACAGAGACTGCCACAACTTTTCCTGCTTTGATTCTGAAACTTTTAACAATACAGTCTCTTTAGTTAACTAGTCCTTCCTCTGACACCTCCCCCTCAATGATGCAGTGTTAGAACTTAATTCCCTGGCAACACTGAAGAAAACTAGAATAAAAACTAACCATGCCCCCTGGCTCACAAAAGACTCTCATTCCCTTATGAAAAAAAAAAAAAGAGAAAAAGCTTCTGGAAATAATGGCTAAAAACTAAATTCACCATGTTACTCCAAAAATACAAAGAACTTAGAAACCTCACCAAAAAGCAAATTAACAAAGATAAGAAAAAATCTGCTATGATGCCCTATCCACCCATCACTCTAACCACCCCACAATTTTGGGACACCATTAATAAAATCCTCCACCTAGGGTGACCTACTACAGCTAACTTTTTCCGTAACAATACATATCAAGAAACTGCCACACTACTTAACACTTACTTCATTGAACCTATCTGCAAACTAACCCACGCTGACAAAAATAAAAATCCTCCCCACCACCTTCCACTACTACTAATACCAGCCCTTCTCGTTTAAACCAGTCTCTAATGCTTATATAAAATCTCTTCTGCTTAAACTAAAACCATGTTCGCCCTCTACTGATAACCTACCTCCCCTCCTTCTTAAACTGGCAGCTGCAATATAGCCTACCCAATCTCAATACTTGTTAACAGATCAATGTAAGAATCTACTGTCCCTGACATCTGGAAATCTTTCTACAATATACCTCTACAGAAAGGAGGTGACTTCACAGATTCTTCCAGTTTTAGACCTATAGCCATTCTCTACCCAGTCTCTAAAATCCTTGAAAAATGCATCCACAATCAGCTTCTCAAACACTTAATTCAGGAAAACCTTCTATCACCAACTCAACATGGCTTTAGGCCAAATCACAGTACTTCCACTGCCTTTCTATCTTTCACTCATTCTGTCACAGAGGTTAGAGACAAAAAACAACAAATGTCCTGTCTATACCTTGGCCTCTCTAAAGCTTTTGATATAGTTTCTCACACCTAGCTACTAACTAAACTCTCTGATCTCAACCTCTCCACCTTTGATATTCTCTAATTCTCCAACTGTCTTACTAACAGGTTACAGTCTGTCAGATGGCAATCCAGCTGCTCCCTTTTTAACGTATCCAGACAGGAGTCCCCCAAGGCTCTATTCTAGGTCCTCTTCTTTTCAACATCTTTACTAACCACCTCCAATCATCCTGCAGCAACTCCTCTGTTGTACAACAAGCTGATGATTCTTCCCTCATCTCCCTCTCTGATGACATCTCTCACTTTCATTCTATTACTCAAAGCTCATTTCTCACCATCGGACAATGGCTAGCTGATAACCAACTCATCCTAAACCTTAAAAAAAAAAACTCCTTCTCTTTCTTCCTAAATCTCTCTCCCATCATGCAACCACCTTCATCACCTCATCTCTTATTATCACTATTATTAAAGCTGAATCATACACCAAGCTCCATGGCACCATAATCGATGACCAATTAAAATTTGACCTCCATATTCAACAATGTATTAAAAAGACACATCAAAAATTGGGACTACTCTATAGAAATAGAAAATTCCTGTCCTCTGACTCCAAACCTTCTATGTCACAGGCATTCCTCCTTCCCTGCCTTTTGTATGCCTGTACAAAACTTACACATTTACAATCCACCTTAATAACCAAACTTGAACAAATATACAACAAAATAGCTAGATTTGCCAGCAACCTACCATACAAGTCCCACCATTGACTGGCTCTAAAACAACTCCAGTGGCTTGAATTTCCCCAACTACTACTCCTATCCCAGCTGCAGATCACTCAGTCCTTACTAAATAAAGCCTCTGCTTGTCCTTTTCTCTCCTCTCTAGTTTCCTTCTGTGCACCTACCTATACTCCCTGCAGCTCTGATCAATTCCTTTTTGACATATACAAACATAATAAAAACATTGGCAAACTACTCTACAAAAGCACAGTGTCTCAAGCCTGGAAAAACTCCCCACAAATATTCAAAATATCAAAAACACTAATAGCATCAAAAAAAGAACAGAAAAACTACCTTTTTAACTCAAGTTCCTGTCCATGCCGGAACCCTACCTAACCCCAACCCCCGCATCCACCTCTCCTTATCCTAAAACTGCATCTCCTAGAGTTATTAGTGGAATAAATATTGACTAGGCCAAAGAGAGGCTGTCATCTGTTTTGTTGCATATATACTTTTTTTTTCTCTTTCTCTGTTTGTTAATACCAACTTGTCTATGCTATGTCGCTTATCTAGATGGCTTTCAGTAATACAGTGTAATGCCAACATGGATAAGAAACTGTTTGTTTTAGACCTACATAGGTATTTTATATTATGTTACTTACTGAAATCTAGCTATGTTCCTTACAACCTACCATTTTGTCTTGTATATACTCTCTATGTAATTGTAAATTTTTATTCTGTACTGTCTTGAACTTATGTAAATTTTTAATATGTACATCGTTGAATTTATGTATTTTATTCTTGATTTTATGTAATTTAGTTTTCTTTGCACATTTTGGAGCTTTTCTCCTCAGGTCTCAACTGAAAATCGGCCTTTGTCTCAGTTGGGCTAACCCAGTTAATAAATGACAAATAAATAAGTAAAATAATAAATAAATAAAGCTGTCTATCTTTATATATATACATATATATATATACATATATATATATATATATATGTATGTATATATATATATATATATATATATATATATATATATATACACATATATATATATATATATATATATATATATATATATATATATATACACACACACACACACACATATATATATATATATATACATATATATATATATATATATATATATATATATATATATATATATATTTATATATAGATATATATATATATATATATATATCTGGGTCTACTGCTTTTAATCGAATATCACTTATTCGAAAAAGAGCAGTAAACCGTTCAGTTATGCAAAAGTACACTTATTCGAAAGTGCACTTCCATGAAACATGTTTCAACTAACCTGTCAAAAGATAAAAAAAAAAAAAACAGACAACACTTTATAACATTACATCGAGTGGGGGGCTTCACCCCCCACTCTCCCCCTACTTAAATATACCAACTCTGAGATTGGACTACAGTGGAGAACAGGTAAATTCCCTATTCTCCACTGCAGTGTGCCTCGGTGCTTCAGTTTCCCTGAATGGTTCGTTGAACCGTGCTTTGTGGAAGTGCACTTTCGCTTAAGTGTACTTTCATGCAACCGTATACATATACAGAGAGAGAGAGAGGTATAGATCTGTAGGCATAGTTACTGGTGTTGCAGCACTAATTAACAAGTTGCATTTAGATTACATCGAATATTGTGTTGAGTTTCATCACAATGTGTTGGATTGTGCAAGTGCATTTTGGGAATTTTTCCCCTTTTTCTCCACTGTGGTGTGACAGTGCGGCTGGTATATATAATTTGTGGGGTGTGGTTTTCGATATTCATCTTTCAGAAACTGCTTAGTCATAGAACCATGCAATAATTGCAGTTGCCTACGGCCAAGTGGCTTGGTGAGGGGGCAGTGGCCAAGAGCTTCCGAATTTACTTTTTAATTAATTGCTAAAAGAAACAAATAAACATTTTTCATTAAACACAGTAGCTTCTGCTTTAAGAAGACATGCATGCATGCCAACATAATTCCACACTTGCTGACAAAATTGCATTTACTCTGCCTCCATGTGTGCATTAATACAACATAATTCCACACTTGCTGACAAAATGGCATTTTCTCTGCCTCCATGTGTGCATTAATACAACATAATTCTGCACTTGTTGCTGACAAATATCATTTTCCTTTAATTGCCATGAAATTTGTACTGTCCACACTTGTGCAACTGTTTTGTTTAACAAATGGCAGTCAGGGTTTGTGCTCCAGAATTTGAAAGCATTATTACTAGCACAACAGGTAGTATACCAGCATTTTGTGAGGAGGGATGTGGATTCTACTCTCACACCATCTGAATGGATTGCTGATATCACTAAACACTTTAAGGGGGAGGCAAGGTGCTACAGTCCTGATTGTGTCCTGCTTTGGATAAGTTACCTAGTAACTAAACTTGTTGTCGGTTCATTAGTCCTTCTCAATTGCAATATTACCAGCTTACTAACTTTTTTTTTATTTTAATGGAACTTCGACAATTAATTCTTCAAGGGCAGCAGGCACTGAATTTGTAGATGAAATACTGAAATGTACACTGCTTGTCAGTAGCAACTTCTTCATTAGTTATAGAGCTCTTTAATGTGAAATTGCTCAGATGACTTTTGTACCTGCAGAGATTGTACATACTGACTGATGTTGGTGGAATGTAATGACAAAAATCTAACTGGACTTTTAGGGTGGAATTGTTCTGGAATGGGTAGTTTTGTCATTATTGGTCCATGCACTTTGATTCATTGCTTAATGGAAAAATGTTCAAAACTATGAATTTAAAACACATTCTAACAAGTGGTGCTGTATTACGCAAGGGATATAATTTAATGCAATTTGGAAGGTGAATCAAAAAACACACACACATATGTATGATCCTAAAAATGATTTAAAGGGGCCTATCATTTGAAAATAGCCCAAAAGTAAACTTAATCTGCCACTGGTCAGATGCATTTTCTTTAAATGTGTGTTTCGATGCAATTTTAATGAATGTGAGTTTTAAGGGCAAAGGAGTTTACTCTTCATGCTAAGTCTATTTTCTCTGTAAGACTGTATTGTTTGTTTAGTAAATGGCTATCAATGTTTGTGCTATAAAATTTGAAATAAAAGTTTAAATTAAATCCAAATATCTGTAATCATTGTAGAAGTAAAGAAGAAAATGGTTTGCAGACTGACAGGTTTGAACAGTGTTTATGGTAATTGGGGAGAAATACCCAAGTACTGGGACACTGGAATGGGTACAGGGTTGGTGGGCCTGATCCATTAACCTGGCTAGGGCCCCATTTGACCATGATCTGGCACTGATCGCTCATATGTAAGATATATATATATATATATATATATATATATATATATATATATATATATATATATATATATATATAATGTATATATTCTTTATCTATCTGTATGTATATATATATATATATATATATATATACATATATATATACTCAGACACACACACACACACACACACACACACACACACACACACACACACACACACACACACACACACACACACACACACATACACACATACATGTGCATGTATATATGGGTATACTCACTTTCGTTGAGACACCCATACAATGACCTTGCATATGTCTGCTTTAAAACATTGACAATGCCAGTGCTGACACTCTACCACACAAGCACTTACAAACAACCACTGCACAAGCAAAATGTAAAGTGACATAACTACGAAAACATAATTTTTTGCAGGATGAAAGCAACCCCGCAACCTTTACATCCTCCTGTTACTTATATACACCTGTTTGAGATTGTACAATATGGGGAAAAGGCATAATCCCCAAACCTTAGAATTGTATAATCATAGACAAACCTGTCAGCCATCTGTTTAGTCAACCAAATAATGGTTAACTAAACGCATAAGAACCAAACATGTTTTAAACAAAATGTAGACATAGATAGACAGATAGTTATGGGTGTATGTGTGCGTTTTTGCAGAAATTGAGAAGGGAAAAGAAACCAAAATTTGTACAATAGGACAGAACTGTAGTGCCTAGGGGAAAGAACACACACAAAAAAAAAACATGCAGATATGAGTAAAAAAGTGTCTCTATACAGCCTCATTTTGCATTTGCAAAAAGCACAGCTCACATTCTCAAATTCTTTGAAAGTATCCATCCAAGTACAAGTAACATCTAAACACAAGTACTTAATACTGGAATTGACTTTCACACCATAACAACCTCCCAAAAAGTAAAACAGGGACGTGTGTTCCCTTTACTGCAATATTCTCATTTTATGGTTGCTATAACTTGGAGAAGAAGCATAAATAACTAAAATGCAAGTTGTTTTGACCTCAAATATACATAATATCAACAGTTATGAGGAAAAATATAAAACTACAACAAACAGTGTAAAATAAGTCAATGATCCACATGGGTGGTGCAGAGGGGCTTCCTCACACTCCCATGCAAAAACAAAAATGTATGGTTTGAGTTTCATGATCTAATCATATACAAAAGTGTGTCAATACTTGCATTTTCAACATTGATGTCTCAGTGTTAGTGTTGTCAAAAATGTTAGTTCAACATGGATCACTATATCTATATCTTTATCTATAGATATGTATATGTATGCAAAAACATAATCATATAAATATAAATATATATATATATATATATATATATATATATATATATATGAGAGAGAGAGAGATACATGCATACAGATATATATATATATATATATATATATATATATATATATATATATATATATATATATATATATATATATATATATATATATATATATATATATATATATATAGATAGATATAACAGGAATGATAACAGGCAAACAATGACAGGGATCATAAGAGGTCTAGACATTTGCACCTTTAAGAAGGCACCATTAACAAACACTTACTAGCACCAATACCAAATCAAGCAGGACCATACATGATAACCCTGGTATATATTTATGTCTAACATCCACCAAAAGAAAGCCAATGCCTCACACTAAAAGACAGTAGGCTACAAAACCTTTATTAGGTATTTATGTATTTGTTTGTTTATTTTTATTTGCAATTGAAGCCAAGGACAGGGTCACCAACTACAAAATGGTTTCAGTGGTGGATCATCTTCATCAGTGTGAACCTACCTACTAACATTTATTTACATAATTCAAAGCTTAAACTCTGCCAAAAATGACATAATTTCCTGCTCTGTTTATACCAAATGATTAAATAACAATATTGTATCCATTAGATGTGATAATGAAACATTAATATTTATTGCAGCTATGTCTATGCAAAACCATAAATAGCTTGCTTTCAATAATCTGTTTAACATAAATGTTTTTCATTGAGTGTAGTTCAAGTAGTTACAGTGCCTGGTAAAGTTATGTCATTACAGAAAAGGAAAAATATCTTAAAAATGTTCATTAAGCCCAGGTTTAAACAAAACTCCTAGGTGTACAATCCATCATTGTTCTAAAATTGACAAATATCCATGTCAGTCTTTGTAAATGTGATTATATAGTGCATTATTGTCTCTCTTGCATTTTGCATCACTCAAAAACTCTGACTTTCTTGATTAAAACGTATGTATGGTATTACCTACATAAATGCTGAAAGCAAAGAGCTAAATAGATGACCAATCACATCTGCATGGAATCATCAATTTAATTCTAACAACTTTTGTTGTGTCAACAGTGGTAATAAAAATGCTTTTTTATCACAAACTTGCATTGAGAACAATTGCCAAATGCAACAGAACCATTAAGATATTTCCATTAAGATAACAGACTTTAATCAGAGGAGTAACTAGTTATTCTGATACCTGGTTGCCCAGTCTTGTCTCCCCAAATCTAAGTGTATGCCACACACAGATCATGTAAGTGTTTGAATTGCAAAATAAATGCTGTTTTTTTTTTCATTTTAAACTGTAGCAATCTGCTTGCTAACATGCAGTTGCTACAATTTATAATATGGATGGACCACTAAAGTACTTCAGTAGTTAAAAAAAGTTTTTCTTTAATTTTAAACAGCAGAAAACTGCATACAGATGCATCATTCGCATACAAATGTATGTAGCACGCTACATTTGTAGCAAGCATCTGCTTGAATTTATACCAAGCATAAAATGATGCACTCTTCGGTTCTGACCTCAAATTGCACAGAAGACCAAACAGCATGCCGATCACCCCTCCTGGCACTTTGTACACAGAGCAGCTTCCCCTTTTGCCCCACCCCATCTATACTACTGGCTTGTGTCTTCTCATGTTGCTCCAAATACTGTCTAATATTCATGCCATCTCTATTACTAAAATTATAAGCCCTAGATAGTACTTCTGGCAGATGATCATCCGCCTTCAGAATGTAAGAAGCATTTTTGTGATGTCATTAATAATATGTGTGTTGTTTGCATACAACTGGTAAGGAATTCCAAGTTTTATAAATTAGAATTTTCCCCAGTCTTTGTAAGTGAGTAATTGTTTCCTGTTTGTTTCTTCAGCTAACTTTAGCAACATCATTTTGATTTATTTATATTTGTTTACTGGGGTATTGCTCTGATTAATAGTGACCAACTTCCGGCTCAGACCGGGTGAAATACAAAATGTCTGCCAAGCAACTGCAGCAGGGGGCAAAACCACTATGTTTTTGGCTGTTCACCATGACTCTCAACTGTCCCTGAGTTTGTCTCATATTTTTGCTCTGTCCATCATAATTTTTTTGCTGTTGTTGCTTCTGGTAAATCACTAAAGATTACAGTCAGTCAGTAATGCTAGAAATTAGAGTTTTATCCTTATTATGTTCATGAAATGCATATAAATTTAAAATCTGCTGCTCTGGTAACTTTTTAAGTGAATAACAACAAAAATGTATAAAAACTGTCCCTGATTTTGATCCTTTTTCCTGTCGCCATGATTTGTGGATTAAGCAATGAATCTGACAGATGTGCTTCTGTCTGTTTGGCAATGCTAAGTAATTTACTGTCTTTCAAAGGCAGTAAAATACTTCGCATTTCAATGCTATTTATTTTTCTGTAACCGGTAGAAATGGAGCAGATAAAGCTTCATGCATTAGAAAGAATTATGACTGGGTCGCTGATGATAAACTTTTATTATGTATTCTCAACACGGATATCTAGTTTTGCCTTTTGAGATTTGCACTCAAGGACAATTTCTTGGCATCCATGTGTCGAACACATAATTAATCAGTTATAATCAGAGACCCAATCATAATCCTCTATGCAGTACAGGGACCATAATCATTATCCTCTGAAAATGGAAAAATGACAAGCTTCTTACATACCACCCTTCTCTTAATCAACTATGAACACTGTTATGAGTGGATCTTGCACTAAAGCATGCACGGTAAACTCACAGAACAGCATCTGAAGCTTTAAAAACTGCATTATTCTTCACACTGCCACAAAAAAAGAAAAAAAACCACAGAAAATGCAGACGCACAAAAAATTAAATAAAGGAAAAGTCTGTAAGAGTGGTGTAGTGATGTATCTAATAGCTCATAAAGCTGCTCTTTGATCAGACAGACACTACTTATGTGTAGTATATGTAGCTTTGAAATCTGTAAAACACTTTGCACTCCTATCTTTATTTTTTCTCTGGAAGTTGTAGTACGTCATTGCAGGCTTAAGCTCCATAGTCTTCAAAAATATGATTGGGTTAGTGATCATAACTAATTTCGGATGTCTTCTCAAAATGAATTCAATAAATTCACCTCTTGAGCTTCACTTATGAGGTAAATGTCTTCAATTCATTTCTTGAGAACTTTAACAAATGATTAGTAATTGACACAGCCATACTCCAATATAAAGTAAAACAAACTTGCACATAGTCTTGCTTGATTTCCGCTTATACATACTGCTGGCTATATATATGTATAATCTGCATTTATTCAGAAATCATGCAGCATAGAAAGACAAAGTCCTGAGACAAACTGGTTTATATCAAGTAAAAAACTTTAAATATTTTTATTTTGCTAATTGCAGCTGTATATTTCAAACTGGGACTGACTGCCTTTATTTTGATTTGATGATACACAATACTGCCAGCAATTCTGCCAGCAAATTGTTGGAGAAAAGATTTGTCTGTAGGGTGCTTTACCCTCATCTCCGATTCACATTCGCTAGATGAAGAGTTATATGCTTTAGCATTGTAACTAACTATAATGTACTTTCTGATCAAAAAATACTGTCAAAACAAACATGTTGTACAGTCAGTCTTTGGTGCTGCTATTTCACGTTCTAACCTTCATTCCAACCGATTTAAATACTTTATTTTCTCCTTTTTTCAATGGTATTTGTTTCATTTATTGTCACATTTATCAAGGAAAAACACATTGGTCTAATGACCCTTGACCTGGGACAGAATGGAAAAAAAAATAAAACAGCATTTGATGCATGTGATAACATCTCAAATGCAATAACAAAATAGGAAAAAAAACACATAATGCACAATGCAGTAATATGAAAACATAATACAGTATCATGTGATTTAAATGCAAATAAGGAGATATACAGTTATACAGTAAAAAATGCATGCAATGCATTTATATAATAAATGAATGCGATAATAATGGGGTGATGAGTGAATAAATGGCAAAATAAGGTAAGGAAGGATGAGCCAAACAGATACAGAATAAGGGCATAGAAAAGTCAACATATAAACTGGGGGGATACAAGTATACACAGAGGGACACATTTAGTAGAATGTTACTAGAAAATAGAAAAAAAGAGGTATGTACTACATAGTTAATAGAAACAAAATAGAGAAAAAAAAGAGAGGTATGTAGTAGCAAGTTAACAGTAGGGTTAATAGATGAGAAGTCAAATCCAACACTGTAGGATGGTAAGGTTAGACAAAGTAATAAGGTATATTTATTGTAGCTAAAGAAGAACCTTGTGAAGAAGAGGAGACAAAGTGAAGCAATAAAAGCTTGTCTATTATTATCAAGTCATAGATGTTTTGAAAGGAGAAAAAATGTTATCCATTATTATCATCATTAAAGCAGTGACATTGTGAAATATCATTCATATGTTTCTTGATATATTTGTGAAAGTCATTCCAAGTGCATACGCATCCGATTTGTCTGATTTCTTGAGGAATTTTGTGACAGCATTGTTGGATAGTTTAGAAAATACTTTTTGTGCCATAACAAAAGTATACGAAGACACGACTAGTAGATTAACCATTGTGTTCCTCACTGAGTAAAAACTCTTTCTGAAGTGAAGGAATGTGGCAAATGGAGGGCACTACCAGTTATGTAGGCATTTGTGTTTAAGGGTGTTAAGCAGAAAAGAGGGTTTGTTATGAACAGGAAGCCATTTATGTTTATTAGCATAAGTAGTGTTCTGCCTGAAGACTGAGGTCCACAAACCTGAGAACTTTATTCTCTATTTGTTGGAGTCAGTTTATGTTAGAAGTGGACTTGGAGGACAATGAGATGGAGAAGGTATTCAAGCCTAGGCAGAAGGACACTAGTAGTAATGGCTCATCTAGCTTCTGAGGTGAGTTGGTAGGATATGTTGTAGGTGACTTTGACTTGAGCTAGGACTTTATTACTCTATTGGTCAACATGAGGAACAAAGTTTGCTCATGAAGAAGGCCAAGATGCACTGCTGTGTCATTGAAGGGATTCTGTTATTTTTTTGCATAAAGAAGAAGAATGGATTGTTAGCTAGACAGCATCCTGGAGGTTCCAAATAAGATTAGTATGGATTTTATGGTATTTATAGCAAGTCTGTTGTGTAAAATCCAATTCCAGAGAAGGTTGCACTCACTGTGTAAGATGTTACCAATGTCACTTGAGGTAGAGCTAGTCCTTATGATTAAATGTCATCTGCATAGAGTCCAGTCTTAGAGCTGGGAAAGTACCAAATGAGGTCATTAATTACACAGAAAATAAAAGTGTTCCTAGTCTAGAGACCTGAGGTACTCTTATACTCTTAGGAAGGGAAGATGGAGATCCAGTGCAATCATTTAATGTGATTATTCTATCACAGATTGAGTTCTCAAACCGGTGACATATTTACTGACCAAATCTACATTTATTCAGTTTAGTACAAACAAATAGTGACCAATACACTCAAACCAAAAAAAAATGTGCTGGTTAACATTCCTTTTTTAATATTGACATATTTGTAATTTATCATTTTCCAGAGTGAGGACTGCTGTGGTGGTACTTTATTTTAGTCTGAACTTATGTTGTTTTCACAGAGTATGTCATACTAATATTTGTTCATAAATTTGTTCCATTAGTTTAGATAGTGGGTCAAGGATGGCTATAGGTCTGTAGTCCTCAGGGAGTAAGGGAGTAGTGTTTTTTGTTAGCGGGGCTATAAAGGTTGATTTCAATAAAATGAAGTCTGTAGTTTTGTGGGGAAGTTAAAAATTCACTTCTAAGTTTGAGCATGCTTGAGTGAATGGTTTAAAATTTACTGAGGCAGTTTGGTGACATTTTCCTAACATGATTTTGTACCCAGGGACATAGCTTGAGTGGAGAAAAGGGTGCAGCTGCTTTGGTACACAAGACAACAGAAGCCATGATCCTCAGAGCCAGCATTCAGGTTCTGAATGTTAATATTTCATTTGCTGAAGTGTTTCAGTGTTCCATGTGTAGGCCAGTGCAATACTGGTATTCAGAATGAATGCAGGTAATACATTTTCTCTCAGGGCTGAAGATACAAAGATGCATTTAACTGTTGTGAGCTGCTTGTTACAATCGTAGCAAGCAGTTTGCTATAATTTAAAGAAAATAATCTATTTGATTTTTTAGTCTCAAGGTATGAAATATCTTTTTTTATTTTGTATTTATTTACTTACTTATTTGCTCCTTTTGAGAAAAGACATGGGTTTTTTGGCTTGTTTATTAAATGAGAAGTGTTGGATTGGAGAACAAACTTTTTTCCTCTCAAACTTAGAGAAAAGGAGAGCGGATCAGAAATCAGAGATTTTTTACTTTTTTTTTTTTGCCAGTAAAATCAGAGTTGAGTGAAGCCAAATCAATCAAACTTTTGCTCTGCCTGATATTGATAATGGCTTTGAAATAGGATTTTGAGTAATCTAGATATTCATGTAGTGGGATAATGGAAGTGGTACAGGAGAGAATAATACACGTATTGCATTTGGTTTAGGTGGGTTTATTATGTTGTGCTTGATCCCATTAATTATTTTCTAGTGAGATTCTATGCATTAATGGAAATTTTGATGTCACTGTAAAAAATATTGACAACTTTCATAGATATTTCTGCCATCATGGATAGTTTGGAAATATCATAAGCAGACTCAGGCTAAAATATTCAGCACAGGTTTAAATATGTCACAACTGCTATATAGCAGTATACTTTTGTCACCTGCATGGTCTCATTGTTCCTAATTTATTGTCATTTTCTACTAGTATGACTCGATCACAAAAGTTCCTCCTGGCTGTCATTAGGCGCAAAGGCGTATGAAGCATTCAATACTTTAAAATTAAACATACCCACCAGCACTGCCTTCTTCTTTCATTGTTAAGTAATTAGTGTTATCCTATGGTTATTGCCCAAGCTGTCACTTACATAATAAAAGCATTATATGCTGACTCCTTTACTAAAATGTCTGATTTTTTTTTTTCTATTTTCATTATTATTTAGCTTTTTGGTTTCAGCATTAAATGGTTGAAAACATCACGGTCAATCTAAGAAGTCCTAGAAAGGATCATGACCCTTTGTAGGTTTAAGCTGCAGATATATGCAATGGATTTGAAATACATAAAGATTAAATAAATCTTGTGCAAAGGACCTTGTAACCCCTTTCTGATTATAGCGCCATGGCTACAGCAGTATGCATGTTAATTACATAGAAAATCCTTTGTGTACTTATTTGCATTCCAAACTTCTAAAACCTTTTTTTTTTCCTTAATGGAGGTATTTTCTGTAACTAGAGCTACTTAGCTTTGGAGAATGTCTTAGAATTCTCGTTAACTCTTCAGTTTTAACATTAAGACTACTATATTCCATACCTTATTTCACAGTGTATTTAGTAGAGAACCAGTGTAGCAAACACTCAAAGATCACTGCTTTATTTCTCTACTTACACCTATAAAGCACTCTGCTTTCCAGTGTGTATTATTGCAGACAGGGAGTTTCAGACTCACTTTCCTTATGATAATGGATTACTGTAAATGCTAGTTAAACTTTATATTGACTTTCATCCTAAATAACATATTTTCAGTGCTTCCAATATGTCACTTGTTTTTATGGGACAGAACTTCCCTGTCTATCAAATATTAGGATACCATATCAAGATCTGGTTGCCATCAAGCCATTTTCAGAAAATTCAAACAAAAAAAGTCATAATAGTTCTTAATTCAAAAGCATGTCTGCAGTAAAATTACTGTGTTACTGATGCTGTGATGACTTACTGATTAGATTATTTCTAGAGGTTTCAAAACTGTTACGCCACAAAGCCAAAAAAAAACCTCCCAAACTAAAGTAGTATCTTGTTTTTCAAAATGTCTGTTTATAAACACGGCATGGTAAAAACAAAGAATATTCATTCTCTGAAAGAAAACAATAAGTTGCAGCAGTTTTATAGATTTGCACAAAAAGTAAGTAAAAATAACTTCAGGTATATTATTCAACACTCAGGAGACAGAAAAACAAGAAAAAATAGAAATAAATGGCTTTCTTCACCCCAGGAAAGATGAAAGAGAACAGGTAGGCAGTCTACAACTATTGGAAACATCATAATGATTAGATGGGTAAGTACAATTAAATGTGTGATATAACATTTAACCGGACTTTGAAATACACAGGAAGAAGAAATTCATAATGGTGGGGCTGCTGGTAGAAAAGGCAGACCCTGGGACTCATTAACAATCATGTAGGCACCACACTAAGTCTACACAATGCAAGAATGTTAGAGCTATGAGCAACAGTGCTAATGAAATATACATGCTGCTCGTCATACCTATGTGTTTGCAAGAACCTTCTCTTGGCCAGAAATAGTGCCCACAGACATAGAAATGCGTTTGCAAGCACAATCACACTGCAAATAAAATAGCTCACCTATAAGCAAAGCTCAGGTACAAGCATGAGCTATAGCCCAGAAATATGAAGAGCAAGTACAGTGAAAGAATACTGTAAGAGGGGAACAAAATGGATGAATTGTATGCAAATAAGTGTTTTATACCCCATAACTAATTAATATTGAAGGAAAAATGCATAAAGTGTACTCATATACTTAAGGCAAATGTGATGAAGTGTCAAAGAAGCATTTCTGATATAATTCCTACAATAGCTGCAATGTCAATTTTATTTTATTTAACATTTGTTTACCGGGAAATTCCTACCTGGAGCAAAGCCAATTTTCAGCAGAGGCCCAGGGAGAAACACTCCAGACATATGCCATTGTAATGTGGGAAGAAACCAGAGTACCTGGAGAAAACCCACAAGAATGAAAGGAGGACATGCAGACTCCACACAGAAGGCACTCCAACTGAGAATCAAACCAGAAAACCTCTATCTGCGAGGTGGAAACGCTACCGCTGCACCATCCAACAATCAATATCAATGGCAATATTGGAGTTACACACATAATTAAAACGGATCTGCTAACAATGGATGTAATGGGGACATAAAGCTACAGAGTAACAAGGGAGAGTGAAAATGAGACATGCATGTTAATAAAACACTGAGTTAAGATAACACTCACCAAGGACAGAATATCTATTATGGGGTGAATGCACAGATTACAGTTATTGTCTATGTGATGTATATACAGGGAATTGATGTATGCAGGCTGACACCACTGTTGTATTCTTCACCTCAGTATATATATATATATATATATATATATATATATATATATATATATATATATGAACAAATGTGCCTTACAGCTGTCATGTCATACACATCAGAAAGGAACATGTTTTTGCAAATAACTGTTATTGCCACCCATAGAAAAGGGGTTTATCACTTATAAATATGTAGTAGACAGGCAAGTGTTGTGTAGTCATGTAAATGTTAAGTGGTAATATAATGATACATAACATACATAAGTGACAAATGGTAAAAACAGGTCAAATGACATGTCATGATTTCAAGTTTTCCAGTGCTGATTTGAAAACCCTCCAGTATCATTAGACTGGGCATGCTCACATGGATTTACATGGCACAATAGCATAGCAGCAATTCAACAACAATAACACATAAGAAAGTACTGTAACAGAGGACCAGTCACAGTTTCTGATGGTCTGGCAGCATGCCATACAGTAAGAAATGTTTATGGAATCCCTCATCTTCCATTAAACTGTATAGTGTGATGAAAACAATTACAGTAATAAACAAATATTTGGATGAAGACATACAATTCAGATCATAATTATCTTGGGAATAAGTAATGTCTGTGAGCAATGAATGACATATTACATATTTGCAATTTATCATTTTCCAATACATTCCAGGACAGATTCAGAGAGATGCATAAAAATCATGAATGCCACAGGAATACGCATATCAATCATGTCATGAAGAGCACCCTTTAAGGGCTTACAGCACTTTCCTATCATAAGGGGTATGGATGCCCTACCTTGTAGGACAAGTCCTGAAAAAGGTGGTCCTCTCAGTGTGCCATAACTATTGTCCCTGTATAAGCCCTGTTGCCTGAAACACGTTACCAGAATCAAACCCCTGCCTAGGCTCTCTCCATTCCTCTGTATAGGCTGCATATGTCACATCAGATAGGGATGGAGACTGTCACAACTAACTCAACTGAATGTTTGTATTAAGAAAGAGTTACAAATATAATGTGAACAATGAGAATGCTAGAAAGGAGCTTCACATGTTACTGTCTGCATGACAGTGAACAGTAAAATATCACTGCTTCTTTGACAAGGAATCCATTTCCATTGTATATTACACACACTATCTCAGAAATGAACCACAGTCCACCTGTGTAGGTATGCTATACTAGACAGTATGTAATACACTTATCACAAGAGCAGTCACAGCATGACATTCCCCAAGTAACCATTTCATTGCCATACATTCACACCCTGTGATTATATAATTGTCCAACATGAAAATAGCTAAGAATAATTTTAGCACATTCATATAATGTCGCCCTTTCAGGAAGTGAACAACAAGGTATATGACTCTACTGACTAATGACATGTAGATGAACCACAAGCACTACAGTGAAAATCTTAACACAACTGTGACACTCCACCTATGCTAACTTATTACATCAAATGTTTGTGTTGTAAACAATCTCTTTGAGATAAAAGGGATGGTGAAGACCTCTCTCACTGTAAAGGGACACATTATAGCTGTGGTCAATGCCATTCATGCATTACAGTATAAGGCCCAACAATGCTAATGGGCAGTGAATGTGGATGTTGAACACATGAATATTTGACAGCAGAAAACACATGATATTATATAGTATGAATGCAGCATATTAGAAGTGTCACTACAATTGTGAGATTGTCGGTATGTGAAGGAATTTCATCATGCTATTGCTGCAAGGAATATGTGTGCCTATAACTGCTGTACTAAGTCAACAACATACAGAATGTCATCTCAGTTTCTCATGCGCAGTTCCTCATGCCACAGGATAAAGCTTCCTACAAATGTTATGTAAGGAAAATGTAATCACATATCATCATTACTCTGAATGAAAGCATTGCTATGTGAAAAATTTGCATAGTTTTTGTAAGAGGAGTCAACATCTATACATGTGCACAGGAGATGTTCTTGGCAATAGTAGTAGTGACATGTACAGTCACAGTAAGATTGACATACCATAGTCTGAGCAGTAATGGCTAGAATTGAACTAACTACCCAAGACCGCAAGCTAAACATTAGTGCCTGAATTGAAAGTACCACGAGACATGTTGAAGTACAAATAGGACAGTGCACATTTCAATGGATGACATCCCTACTGGTTATTAGCTGGATAATTATGTAAAAAAGTGGTTGACATGCCCACTAACACTGTCAGCCAACCATTATATATTATATACTATATCTATATATATATGTGTATATATATATATATATATATATATATATATATATATATATATATATATATATATATATATATATATATATATATATATTCATATAAGGGTAAAAGACAAACACAGCTGGGCTCAAACATCCTACATAATTAGTTACACAATGTACAAAGCACAGTGTCAAGGTCACACAGTACAGGAGATTTTGCATTCCAACTGTGAGACACTGAAATTATGGTACCATTATGCAACCATTGTTTGGCCCAAATGTTATTTTACCTGGGGATGCTATGGCTACTGTAACAATGTGCAACTCTAAATCCATCTCATCAGTAGAAGTGTACATAAAGGTGGTTGTGAGCAGGGGCGGCTCATGCTATAGGACTGCTGCCCCCCCCCCCCCCCCAACTGTGGAAAGAAAAAAAAACAAAATAAAACATCACGAAAAAATAAATAAATAAAAATAAAAAACATGCATGATTGGTGTTCCCGGAACTCACAAAACTCAGGACTACTGTGTCAGCAGTCCAGATAGGAGGAATTTCTGCCCTGCAGATGCCCAGAAGCCTATGCGGTGATGATCGCATAGAACGGAAGACTTCCAGACTACAATATCTGCAGGCTGGAGCCTACTCTCATGGGGAAACCTTCCCCAGGAGAGATTTTTAGATGGAGCCTACTCTTGCGGGGAAACCTTACCCGGGGAATGGAAGATTTCTTGACTGCAATGTCTGCAGGCTGCAGCCTACTCTCGTGGGGAAACCTTCCCCGGGAAAGATGTTTAGCTGAAGCCTACTCTCATGGGGAAACCTTCCCCAGAAAAGACGTTTAGCTGGAGTCTATTCTCATGGGGAAACCTTCCCCAAGAAAGACATTTAGCTTGTGCAGGACTGATACAGCTGCAGATGGACTCAGGGAACTAGACGTTTAGCTTTCATGGGACTGATACAGCTGCAGATGGACTCGGGAACTGAAACGAAAGTCAGATAGGGTGTGTGTGTGTGTGTGTGTGTGTGTGTGTGTGTGTGTGTGTGTGTGTGTGTGTGTGTATGTGTGTGTGTATGTGTGTGTGATGCCCCAGTTGCTATATACTGGTGGCTAGAGAGAACTCAGGATACATGGTGGTGGGTAGAGAATACCTCGGGTTTGAACCCTGTACCTTGGATGGAGGTAACATGAGCCTAAATTCCCTACCCACCACCATTTGTAAAAAAATTGCATATTTTTGCCTCATATATGTTCTGTTCTGTTCCTCATAAAATCTGTGGTTTCTGTATTTTTATTTTTTTACTTAGTTGATAGTGTGATGGTGCAGGGGTAACATTGTTGCTTGACAGCTACAGGTTCTCTGGTTTGATTCTTGGCTGGGGTGCCTTCTGTGTGGAGTCTGCATGTTCTCCCTGTGTTTGTGTGGGTTTCCTCTAGGTGCTCTGGAGTCCTCCCATCTTACAAAGACACTTAACGTATATATTTATAGCAGGATTTGCACATATTTATGTTCATAGGTTCATAGGTAGGTACTACGCTATCTGCCCGAGGCCATTTATAAGCCTAGCCAGAGTGTGTTGGCTTTCTCCACCCCATTCATTAATTAACTGATCCTCTGTCAAGCAGAGCCAATGAAGTGATCCCAGTGGTGTATTTTCTGTTTCCCTTCTAGTGAGGGGCTCTGCCTGATGTAATTTGGAATTTTGTTTCAAAGCATTGGGAGTCTCTGTGATAGGAATCTATCCCTCCAACATGTTCTATTTATTGTTGTGGTGAGGTTTAGCTCACTAGAGCGTGTGGCTCGCAGTGACTTGGATTTCTTTAGGTGAGCATGTCCATCAATTCTGAGTTGGACACGGCTTTGTAAGTCAGGCAGAGATCACCTCTGAGTAAGCGATATGCCACTGAGTACAGTCAGAGTTTTTTCAGTCAGGCTGCATAGGACATATGTTTGAGGCCAGTAATCCTCTTGGTGAGGCACTTTTGTGGTCTTTCCAGCTGTTGGAAGTGTCTTGTGAGGTACATCCCAAATGGGGCATTGTACTCTATGATGGGTCTAATGAGTGACGAGTAGAGGGGCACTATAACCTCTTTATTTCTAGATGTGAACCCTTTAGTAATTAGATGAGCCACATAGAAGGATGTCCTAACTACTTTGGCAATATGATTGTCAAAGGAGAGATTACTATCTGCCTGGGTGCCCAGATCTCTTATTACATCTTTTGTATTAAGGGGGCTGCCACCTATGTGGTAATTCGTGGGTGTTCTGTTTTTCCCAAATGGGATGACTTATGCATTTTTTGGCATTTAGCTTGAGGCCATGACTTTGACACCAGGTGTCCATCTCAGTAAGGCCCTTTTGGAGAATGTCTGTGTCAGCCAGAGAGTCAGTTATGGCTCCCAGTTTGCAGTCATCGGCGAACTTGGTTAGCCATAGTCCTCCTGTGTTTGCCTGTACTTCTGAGAAGTATATGCCAAACAGTTGGGGTCCCAGGACCGAGCCTTGCAGGACATCACTTGTGACTGGTTTAGACTAGGACCTGGAGCCCACTATTCTTACTGTGTGAGTTCTGTCTGTAAGCCAGTTGGCAACCCATCTCATGATGTAGGGGTTTATGTTCAGGCTGGTGAGTTTTTCTGTAATACCCGAGTGGGCAATGGTGTTGAAAGCCTTGGCGAGGTCAAGGTAGGCTGTGTGAACCACCTTTCCCTCATCTATGGCCTTGCTGACTGTGTCGAAGAAGTAAACCAGGTTTAATAGGCATGATCTCCCCTTAACAAAGCCAAACTGGGTCGGGTCAAGTGTTTGGAGGTTCCCAATGTCTTTGTTAATGAGTTCCATGATGATGCACTCCATAGCCTTGCAGGTCAGGCTAGTCAGGCTTATGGGGCAATAGTTAGCAGGGTCAGTTGTGGCCCCTCCTTTGTGGAGAGGAATAACCATTGCTGTGCACCATTCTATGGGCACATAGCCTGTGGAGAGGCTGAGGTTTAACAGGTGGGGGGTTAGTTCATTCTGTAGTTTGTGCAAGACGCAGACTTGGACACCATCTGGTCCCATTGACACTGTGTTTTTGGCTTTTCAAAGGGCTGTTTTCTCCTGTGCGTCTGTGATTTTTGGGACATTACACTTTTCCAGTATTGTTGTGGGCCCTTTTGGAGGTGAGAGGGGGGTAAAGTTTGCACTAAATCTATTTGCCAAGATGTTGGCAATATCAGTAGGTTCAGTATATTTTGTGCTATTTTGCACTAGTTCAGTGCATATCTGCAAGTTGCCACTTAGATTCTTAACATAGCTAAAGAAGGCGTTGTGTTTATCTTTTGAATCCTTGGCTATTTTTCTTTCGAAGTTAGCCTTGGATGATTTCATGAGAGACCTTAGTTTCTTACTGATACTGATCAGGGATGTCTTTCCTTTTTGGGATTTGCTTTTTTTCTGAACTAGTTTCCTCCTTCTATTGTATAGCCTGTTTCCTTCTCTTAGAGGAGTGAATCTTGGTTTTGCTAGGGATGGCTCAATCCATGCATCCTTGTAGGTGCTCATAGAGTGCATTTATAAAGGTTTCTGCATCTTGGGCAGCTTTCAGACCTCTCAACCAATTGGGGACAAATTTCAACAGAATCAGGGAGGAGTCAAGAAAAAATCAGGGACAATCAGGGACACTTAAAATATTAGTGCTATTAACTTGAAACATTGACATAATCAGAGCATATGAATTAATACACATTTGCTGAAGTAAAAGAAGTTTATAACTCTTAATTATTGTCATTATTCATTAAGTGTAATTCACCACCTTTCCTCCAAAAGTCACTAGTTTTAGGAGGGATTAAGAGGGACAGAGTTAAAATTTGAGTCAAAATCAGGGACGTCCCTGAAAAGCAGGGACATTTGAGAGGTATGAGCGTTATCCTTTCACGTGGGGGCTGTGAAACTTACCACCTCTGTCTTAAGTAAGGTAAAGTTTGCTTTAGAAAAGTTTTTTACTGTGGTTTCCTTAGTTGGGGGTGCTGGTGGGGTGTGGACATCCAGAGTGATTAGTTTATGGTCTGATCTAACCAGTGACAGGTTGACGTTCAGTTTGGAACACCTGTCACCCATGTTGGTGATGACCAGGTCCAATATGTTTTCACCTCTGGTAGGGGAGTTTACCAGCTGATCCAGGGCATTTGAGTTGATAAATTTCAGGAAGCACTGGGCCTGGGAATTTGTACTCAAGTAGTTTTTCCAGTGAATGGAAGGGTAATTGACATCGCCCAATATCAGGGTGTTCGGTAGGATCTTCATTTTTTCCAGTGTCTCCAGAAAGGTGGAGTGGTGGTCCTGGGTCATGGAGGGTGATCTATAGCAGGCCACAATTTGCATTGCAGATTTGCCCGATGTTAGTTGCACATGGATGATCTCAGAGGTATCATGCTGCGCCACTATCCTGGAGGTGTAGGCATCCTTTATGAATATGGATACACCCCCTCCTTTTGTGTTTTGCTCCACGTTCTGTGGCCTAAACGTGTGGTATGAGTTGAAGCCCAGTAGTGCTGGGGTGCTCTCTGGAGCCTTGAACCCAGTTTCAGTTACTGCACAGATGTCGACGTTCTCCATACTGAGGAGTGCTTCAAGCTTGTGCATTTTGAGATTTAAACTCCTGGAGTTGAGTAGCATAACCCTCAGTTTTTTGTTAATTGTGCTGTTTATGGAGGTGAGTTTGACTTTTGAGCCTTGCCTAAAAAAGGCACTATGGGGGCAGCAAGAGCCTTGGCCAGTATTCGAAAGCCTAGGGGTGACAGGTGCGAGCCATCTCTTGCGAAGCAAAGCGGCTTGTCAAGCATGTAATCCCAGGCTGACAGACACTGGATCGCCTTTGAATGACACTAGAAGCTTAGCCAATTGTTGAAATTGATCATTTTTTCTTCATACTGAGGTATCATTCTTGGTGAGGGCAGGATGTTACTCAGGGTCAGGGTCATACCAGCCTGGGCTGCATGATCAGAGAGCTCTTTCATGTCTCTTTTCATGTAGTCCAGGGAGGTACGTCTCAGGTCATTCACACCAACATGAACAATGACAGAGTCATATTTGTACTTGTTCTGGAGTGACCTGAGTGCTTGTGTTATGTGGCAGATTCTGGCTCCTGACAGGCAGCTAACAGTAACCCTCTGCTTGTCCAGCCTAGTGAGTGGGACATCAGTGTGCCTGACTATAGAGTCACCTATTACTAGTGTGTTAGGTATGTTATTTCACCTTAAGGGCTGTGATTGTGCAGCACACTGATTTTGTATTTTGTGTGTTGTCTGGTTTGTGACAAGAAGTGCAGGTTGTTTGGGTGTCTGCTTTGGAGGTCTCTGATGCTTTTGCAGGTTTTTATTTAGAGCCTCCGAGTGTGATTTTGTGTATTTATGTGTATTTTTTGCCAGTGCTGTTTTAGTAGGTCTGTGTACAGCTGGAGGTGTGGTGCAAGTGTTAACCTTCTCCTCTTGATTGTCTGTTCCAGTCTTGGATGGAGACAGCTTAGCTTCCAGTTTGGCTGTATAATTGCATCTCTCACATATGTTAGTGTTTTGTGGTAGGAGGAGAGGGTTGTCTGTATACATGAGGCAGTTGTAACATTGAATCAGGATACCCAGATTCACCAGCTGGACTGGAGAGTGCAATTGAAGTTGCCCTTTGGTCATGCCTGAATAGTAGGGTGAGCTGCTTAGTTGCTTGTTTGGTGAATGGTGAATAAAGAGCCTTGCCCTGCTGGGCAATCAGTGTCAGGGTATATTAGTTCTTACTATTAGGTCTGAGCAAGTGCTAGGCTGTAAGATGCTTTTTGAGTGCTTAGGTTGAGTTAGACTAGTTTCAAGGGAAAAACTGAAGAGGAGACTTAGTGGAGCCGGGAATAATTTAACCGTAGCTAACCGGCACTGCCCAGTGCGCAAAACCATGTAAACACATTTTTTATAGTAGGGAAATGAAAGAGATAGAAATTAGCCAATAAACTACTAACTTCTGGGCTGGACCCACTTCTCCAGGGACAGATACGGTGCTCAAAGCTCCTCTCTTTCACAAGTGAACAGAGAAACTTCCTTCATAAGTTAGTACTAGGCTAACTGCCCTTGTGAGCTATTTTAAGCCTAGCCAATTATCCCTTGTGAGACTCAAACCCTGCACCTTGTGTTTGTAAGGCAAACACCTTAACCAATAGCCACCCTCCACAGATGTGGTCTTCTATCCAAGTAAGGTATGGGCAACTCAGAAATTAGTATCACAGCCCTGAATTCAGCACTAGCCTGAAAACTAGACTACACTAGCTTAGAAAGGTGGGAAACAAGGAATTTTTTTTTTTTTTGAAAAGATAAGTCAAAAACAGTAAAAAATACACTTAAAACAGCTTTAAATGACTACAAACAATCAGAAAAGGCTATCACAATTTAGTGTGTAGCCTACAACAGTTAAACAAATTATTTAAGCAAAAAACAACTTTTTAAAAGTGCAGGCAGTCAAATAAGTACAATATGTGAAAAAAAACAAGCTTTTAAATAACAATAAATGCTGGGAAATCTGCATTTAGGTGGAAAACAGTGAAGTACAGCAAGAAAGTACAGAAAACTGATACTTAATCACTCCAAAGTCTCTCTTCTAAGCTAGAAGGCTTGTATCAGTTTAAGGCTTTCTAGTGCTACCCATTAGGTTAGTTACAGGAAGGATGGGAAACAAGCGCAGATGTGGTCTTTTAAACCAGAAAGTTGAAAGATGGACAAACTGTCCAAATAGTCAATAAACTACAATTTCTGGGCCAAGAACCTCTCCTCTCATGGTAGACAGGCTACCTAGTGCTTACCACTCCCACTGATAAGCTAGAAGGCTTTCTTCCAACACAGAAAAGCTTGCGGGGCTCAGAAGCTTACCAACAGTCCTGGATACAGCAACTCTGTAACCGGACTAGGCTAGTTATAGGAAATGCGGGGAAACAGGCACAAGTGCGGCTTTCAAACCAGAAAATTGAAAGAGATAGAAAAAGACTGCTCAAACAGCCAATAGCTACAATTTCTGGGCCTGAGACCACTCCTCTTGTGGTAGATAGGCTACCTGATACTTACCACTCCCACTGATAAGCTAGAAGGCTTCCCTCCAACACGGAAAGGCTTGGGGGGCTCAAAAGCTTACAAAGAGTCCTGGATACAGCAAATATGTACCTGGACTAGGCTAGTAACAGGAAAGGCAGGAAACAAGCACAAACACAGGCTTTTAAATTTGAAGGTTGAAAGAGATGGAAAAGCTTCCCAAACTGCCAATAAACTATAATTTCTGGGAAAGAAACCACTCCTCCTGTGGTAGATAGGTTACCTAGTGCTTACCACTCTGATAAGCTAGAAGGATTCTCTCCAACACAGAAAGGCTTGGGGGGACTCAGAAGCTTACCAACAGTCCCGGATACAGCAAATCTGTACCTAGACTACACTATTTATAGGAAAGGCGGGGACCAAATGCAAAACGGTCTATAAACCAGAAAATAGAAAGAGATGGAAAAACTGCCCAAATAACCAATGAGCTACAATTTCAGGGCCAAAACCCACTCTTCCCGTGGTAGATAGGCTACCTAGTGCTTACCACTCCCACTGATAAGCTAGAAGGCTTCCCTCCAACACAGAAAGGCTTGGGGGTCTGAGAAGCTTACCAACAGTCCTGGATACAGCAAGTCTGTATCTGGACTTGACTAGTTACAAGAAAGGCAGGAAACAAATTTAGAATTTTTTTTTCTGTTACAGAAAAGCAGCTAAAACAGCAGTAAAGACAATTCAAATTGTAGTGCAGGCCAGCACAACTGAGTGTGTAGCAACACTACGGCAAATACAGTTCAAATAAATGCAATTAAATTAACAAATGACTAAAAAACAAGTGCAGTAGGCAGTAAATTAGAAGGCTACTAACAAACAGTAATAAGTGCAGAGTAATAGGGACTGAACAGATAGCACACAGAAGAGCAACTAAGACAGTTACAGTAAGAGCAGCTGCATAAAAAAATATGCATATAATATATATATATATATATATATATATATATATATATATATATATATATATATATATATATTTTTTTTTTTTTTTTTATTTATTTATTTATTTATTTATTTTTTTGAGGGAGGGAACAGAGCAGGATTAAAAGGCTACAGGGGTTGTCCTTCCCAGATGCTCTCTTTGTAGACAGTAGGAGTGCCTGAAATCAGAATATGATCTCACTGCACTCAGTTGAGTGAGCAAATGAGATGGGCCCAGAAGGAGTATCCAAATACAAATCTACAAGAGGGGCGGACAATTTCAAAGCCACCAACTTTAGCACCAAAACTAGAACAGGGAGGGTGGGTGGAGAACTAACTGTAGAGACAGCCACAACTTCAGCTGAGTTAATATTCAGTGAAAACACAAATAAATAAATTAAATACAGTACTATATGCAAACGAGCAGATAAAAGTGTACTTTAATTCACTTATATGTCCAGCTGATTTCAGGTAGATGTTAGCTGGCCAAAGTTCTGATATTAAGCAGAGATAACTCAAAATTTAACACTTATATAAGGCAAGACAGAATGTCAGTGATGAGGTGAAACTACCCCCACTGCTATCAATGGCTGCACAGAAATTTTAAAAAGTACTCTGTAGAGAGACAGCCACAACTTCAGCTGAGTTAATATTCAGTGAAAAACACAAATAAATAAATTAAATACAGTACTATATGCAAAAGAGCAGATAAAAATGTATTTAAATTCACTTATATGTCCGGCCGATTTCAGGTAGATATTAGCCGGCCAAAGCTCTGATATTAAGCAGAGATAAGTCAAAATATACCACTTATATAAAGCAAGACAGAATGTCAGTAATAAGGCAAAACTACCCCCACTGCTATAATGTATATTTATATTCATTTGTGCATGGTTATATATATTTTATTTAGTCATCCAGTTATTCAATATTATAGTACATTTATTAATGTGTTAGATTGTTTTTAACTATATTTCTTTAAGAATTAATTGGCACAGCATTTTATCATTAGTAGTGGGCATGTTGTATTTTAGAGTTGTATAAATGTAGAGTTGTTTTGTGTTAATTCACTCTGATGAAGTGTTAGGGACATAGGGTGAAAGCACTTAGTCTGTGAACAAACAGTTCTTTTGTTCTCCTTCCTACCAGTTTGTGGATTTTTCAGTGTTTTGACACTTTTTTCTTTTTTCTTTTATAAAAACATGTGTCTGGACTGTTTCTCCCTGGGCCTCTGCTGAAAATTGTATTTTGTTGCAAGTCAGAATTTCCTGGTTAACAAATTAAACAAAAATGACAAGCATTTGAATTTCAGACTTCATATTCTTCAGAAAGTACATGATAACACAAAACATTTTATTCTAGCAATTTTCTAAGTTTATAAGATAGATATTTGAAATGTGTCCCTATTTTTGGGACTGTATTCCCCCATTATTGGCTTCATTCAGGTTTTTTGTGCTAAGGTTGAGAGCTATAGTGAGAACTGAATTCACTGAATATATTTGGGGGCTGTATTCCCCCATTACTGGCTTTGTCCAGGTGTTTTTTGCTAAGAGGTTGAGAGCTAAGGTGAGAACTGAATTCATTAAATGGTAGCCATTTAAGTTTCAGTCTTCCCTTTTTTTCACCAAGCAGCTGATTTGGCATAGTAGTATGTTGCTCTGACTGTTTTGCACAGGGTCCTGGGTTCAAGACCTGGCAGTGAAATGCATGGTGGTAACACAGCATTTTATTCTAGCAACTTTTCAACATTATACAAGCAATGTTTAAAAATGTTTAAAATATGTCCCTGGTTTTTGGGCTTTTGTCCCCCACACACAATAAATTTTGGCTTTTTCCAGATTTCTTGTGCTGCAAAGTTCAGAGATACAGCTGAGTGTCGAGTAGATTCTACAAGGAGTTGAGAGCTGCCGGGGAATGGTAGTTTAGTGCTGCTTATGCTGAGTCTGCTTGCATTGTTAATAGCACAACAGGTAGTGTACTTGCTTTTGATGCAGAAGGCTGTGGGTTCTACTTCTACAGGATGGAGATGCATTGCTGATACTGTACTGTGCTGTAAAGGGGGTGGATGCTGCAGTCTTTTTGGGGAATATACCTAGTAACTATAAACCTGTTATCAGTTTGCCATCCATTCCCTATTGCAGGATTACTAGCTTATCATTTTTTTAATGTAATATAGGCAATTCATTCCTCAAGGCAGCAGCCACTTCATTTATAGATACAACAATGAAATATAAAGTTGTTTGCTAGCAGGAACTTCTTCATTGGTTACAGATCTCTTTAATGTGGAATTATTTAGATGACTTTTACTACTTCAGAGATTGTGCATATTTACTGATACTTGTTGACTGTAGAAGTTTGAGTAGACTTTTATGATGGAAATGTTCTGAACTGGGCAGTTTTGTCATTATTGGTGCATGCATTTTGTTTCATTGCTTACTGGAAAATGTTCAAAACAATAAATTTAAAACACCTTCTAACAACTGTACTGCATTGTACAAGGAATATAATTTAATACAATCAGGAAGGTTTATCAAAGAGCACATGTATGTTTCATGAGCAAGGGCCCTATGATTTGAAAACAGCCCACCCAAAGTTAATCTTTATCTGCTACTGGGAAAATGTATTTTCTTTGAATGTGGGTTTCAATGCTGTTTCAATGGATGGGAGTTTCAAGGGCAGAGACGTTTTAATACTAAGTCTATTTTCACTGTGAGCCTGCATTGCTTTAACAGATGTCTATTAGTGTTTGTGCTGTAAAATGCTAAATAACACTTTGAAATGAAGTCCAAATCATTGCAGAAGTAAACACATTACAGTGTTTATAGTAAATGGGGTGAAATAACCAAGGTGTGGGACATTGGAATGGCTGCAGGGGGAAGGCTCCATTTGACCATGATTTTGTGAGGGGGAAGGGCAGCAAACTCAAAGATAGCCCCAGCTGAACTATACCTCTCAACTGTCTAGATTTTTGCAGAATGAATCAATTTTTGCTTCTTATTTTTGGTTTGTTCCTCATAAAATTTGTGGTTTTCTGGCAAATCATTTAGGAATTAAGTCACTAAATAATGACATTCAGTTTCTGACCTGTTATTATATCAACTGTCTAAGTTTATACAAGAGCAATTTTTAGTACTGTTTGTATGTTCCCCCAGTATATTTCACCTTGTCCAGATCTCCTGCATTAAGAAGTTGAGAGGTACATGCAAATATATTGCTTTATAGAATTAGGAATATCCAAATCTCTCAACTGTCCCCCAATTTTGGTTCAAAATATTGCTCTCCCCCTAATAATCCCTCCACAAAATGGCAATTTTGGAAGAAAACGTGTAGGGTTTACAATTACAAATAACTGTGATGATCAGAGTTATAGATTACTTTTATTTTAGAAATGCATGTAGATTCTCTTATTTTGTCAGCTGCTCAAGTTAACAGTACTAATATTAAGAAAGTGTCCCTTCTTTGACAGGTTCCCAGCTGTATTATGTGGCAATTCTATATTTTTGCAACACATTTTTGGTCCATTTTTCATGAAATTGTGGTTTTCTGGCAAATTAATGGGAAATCATTAGAGTTTGCAGTTAGAAAATAATGACAGAAATTTGAGTTTCAGATTTCATACCCTTCAGAAAATTCATCCTAATGCAAGACCTACTACTATTCTATTATCTTTCTAAGTTGGTAAGAGCAATATTTAAAAATTGTCCATATTTTTGTCCTTTGTCCCACTTCCATGTATGGCTTTGTCCAGATTTCTTGCTCTGAGGTTGAGAGAGGTATGAGTGTCAGAGCCATCATCATCAGCTAGAGACATTTCAAATTGTGACATACTTATTGCACCCCACTCTCCCATGTAGTGACTCTGGATGTGTCCAAGGAAGGCAAGGAGCAGTTATGCAGTGTAAGTGTGCAGAGTATTCCCCCATCCAAGGTAGACACAAGTATGACAGTGGCTTTTTATCTGTTCTTGATTTTGCAGAATGTTCTGGTTTTCTGTCATATTTTTATACTGTTGATTTATGCTTCTTAGTATTCAGAAAATGCATGCTGTCACAGTGCTCTGTTGCTCTGTGTTTAAGTAGCAGTGCTTTAATGACCATCAGGTAAGCTTGTCTGAGATTGTAAGATGCAAGTAACCTTTAATAAGCATACTGTTAAAGAATTACTGACACTGAAAGCTTTTTTGTTGTTGCCATGCAGAGAATATTTACATAACTATATAATGTATAAAGCTTAGGTATTGAAATGCATATGGCAGCATTTGTAATAAAGGACAGGATTACAGTATATTCAGAAGCTCATTACATTTGTTGGAGACTTGCAATCATTTGTTGGAGACTTGCAATCATATGTGCAGGCTTTACCCGTAAACTAAACAGAATGCCAATCTATCACGTGTGGTCCATAACGTGTGCAGTAATCCTTTAAGCAATTAATCTTGAGTTTGTTTCTTGTTTGCTGTTCATTTTTTACTTTGATCATGTTTTCCCCGTGAAACAAGTAAATAGTTGTTAGGTAGCAAGTCTTTTTTGGATAAGAAACATTTTTACATGCGGGGGGTATCACAGAGATTGCTACTTTCAGCATGTTACTTGGTGCCTTTATAAAGCTGAATATAAATTATAATTAGAAATGCAGTGCAAGGAGAAGTGGTTTGAGTTGAATGCTGATTGTTTTTTTTATACTTGATTTTGACTGACATTCCAGTAATGTATTTAAAAAGTAATTTATTTTTTCATGCCTCATAACTTTTTGTTTCCATCTAGATATTAAGTAAGCTGTCATGTAGCCAATGCATTGAAATTGTTTTTTCTTCTACACTTCATTTTGTCTTGATTGGACTCTTGTAATGACGGTTTGGCACCCAGAGCAGCATATTTAATTTAAGTTCCAGTTGTTGTGGTTTTGAGCATAGCTCCACCCCTTTTTAGTTGTCAATACCCCTTCCCATTGGCCCCACCCATTCAGCTGTCTCCTGCAGCCCCCCTTTAATTTGAAGTCACCAGCTGCTACTGGTTGTGAGATGACCAAGAGTATATGATAATCACAATCACACTATTCAATCAGTGATGGACTTGAACCACCTACCGATCCACTTACACCATCTATACAGCACATTATCAGCAGCCAGTGCCATATGAAAAGGGATGACATCAGCAGTGTATTGTCAAGGAGATGTCTCTGGTAAAATTACTTTTATAGCCACCTGAGATTGTATAGGTTGTCACAGCAAATGTGTGTAAACCAATCCTGAATTCATTTGCAGTCACACACACACACACACACACACACACACACACACACACACACACACACACACACACACACACACACACACACAGTTGTAGAAGTTAAGCTCAGCTGTATTCAAGCCACCTGGCTATCTATGTGCACATTCTACATAATACTGTAGGAAATGCAAGCATCACAGGAAAAGTCTGATATTTAAAGTGCAATAGTTCACTTTAGAAAGATTGACTTTATCAGCATGTTGCACCAGGGGTTGTAAGCAGAGAATATAATTTTATAAGAGAATGCTGTTATTGTTGCCCCAAAATCCACCTGTCATTTGAAAAATGGAAACATTCCCCCTCCCCACTAAACAAGCATTTGCATCACGTTCCCTCTAAAAGCATGGATTAGATATTTTTTCAATGTATGATACTTCTATTGGAAGCATTAATTTAGAAAGATGTGGATACAGTATAAATAAGCCATGGTTTCTTTAATTAATATATTAAAAATTGTACTCAGTAGAGTAGAAAAAGTATACCTAGCTACACCCTTGTGTTGCAAATAATTTATAGCGAAAGGTAGGATTAGGAGATGGTGGAGTCATCTAGCAATTTAAAAATGCTTGCCCAGATTAGAGGCTGACTGAACATATACTCACCTAATTCTAAACACCACCTATAACATACAACCTTCCCATATCTAGCACTGAACTTCCTACCTATCCAGGTACATAATGTAGAAAGTACTGTACTAATCACAAGTGCCACTAGAGAAGTGTGGCTCTTCAGAGTAGACAGTGCATTTTTGTCAGGATGACCTCATCAGTGAGTTTCAGTAAAAAGTGGGGTGATGAAGCTGTGCACATTTAAATTTATTCATGCCAGAAAAAGTGGATACAGACCCAAGCTTTATTTACACAAATTTCATATTTGAGCATCCAATCTCCTACCTGTTTAGTAACATGATATAGAAATCACTGCATTAGTCATAAGAACCACAGGAATTCTGACTCCTAAGGGAAGAAAGTGCACTTTTATCAGGTTGACCTCATTAGCATGTTTCAGAAATGATGCTTCAGTAAAAAGTTGGGTAAATGAGATGTGTGAAGAGTTAAATGTATGCTTCCCAAGGTAAGTGGATACAGCACCAAGCGTTAGACACACACAAGTTTCATATTTGGGGCATTGAACCTCTTCTCTATCAGGTTACAGAAGCTGGACAGTACTGTATTAGTCACAAGATCCACAGGAGAAGATGGACTTGTATGGGGAGCAAATGCACTTTTGTCAGGATGATCTCATCAGTGTGTTTAATAGAGGATGTTTCAGTAAAACATAGGATAAGGGAGCTGTGTGAAAGTGTGAAGTTAAATATATTCTTCTCAAAAGAAGAGGCTACAGCAACAAGCATTACCCACACACACATTTCCCAAGTTTGTCATTGAAACTCCTACCTATCAATGTATTAGTCACAATCACCACAGGAAAAGTCAGACTATTGAGTGGAGAGAGAGTGCAGGCTTGTGAGTATGACTTCATCATTTTGTTTAATAGCGGGTGTTTCAGTAAAAAGTGGTATAAGGGAGCTGTGTGAAGAGTTAATTGTATTTAATTCGGGGGAAAGGAGAAGAGGATATAGCACTAGGCATTACACACACACACACACACACACACACACACACACACACACACACACACACACACACACACACACACACACACTCGCACGTTTCTCATTCTGGGCATCAAACACCTTACCTATCTGTACAATCTGTAAAGCACTACATTATTTACAAATGCTACAGAAGAACATTGACATTAGCAATGTGAAATAGGACACTTATTTTGAAAATCAGCTATTTAGAAGAGATGGTAAGTGCATCATAGGTTGTGCATCAAATGCATATGTGTATACAGGGCAATGTAACATCACTACAATTGTCCCATGTAATTGCATACTTCTTTATGAAGATTTAGATATTGTCCTTCATGTACATTATGTTACTGTTAGGGCCATTGACATGTTGCACATTGTCAGATGCCATAGATAATCACTGTTGTATACCAGTGAGTTATCAGTTAAACTTTCCTGTGGTTTCATGTCAGGATGGCTACATACTTGTATTGTCTTATACATGCATTATGCACATTGCTAATACAAACATGCAAGACATACTTGGGAAAGTGCACTGCAGGATAACAGTGATGGATTATGTGAGAATAGGTTAACCCAACATGTAAAACAGTCTCAAGTGAAAATATTGTGGAGCAGAACACATTAAATGACTGAATAAAATGAGTCATCATCATTCTGAAATCAAAATCACCAGCTGATAAAAGTAATACAGATGTACATACATTGTGCAACCTAAAACAGTAATTATTTGATTGTCTTTTTTTATTTTACTCTTTGAGCACAGCACTGCCCAGATGACTAGTGCTGCAGTTGACAGCATTTTAGCCCATCCATAATCATATCTTGAAGTGTTTTATCAATACTCTCTACTGCTCTGTGCTGACTTTTGCACACATATCAGTGCAAAAAAAGGTTTCACATTAGGGAGCAGGCACATTGATATAGCAGGATAATGATGTGTTAAGGAAAGGCATAGTTAACATTTACAGCCAAAGGAGTCAGACAAAATGTTTGAAATATTTTGTCATCCATCTGGATTCAAACCTATAGAGCATTCTAAGCACATCATGCAGGAAGTCATTCTTCTAATAATTAACATTTGACACCAGATTTAAACAAATTTGAATGCATGTATTCATCTTCTTTACCCTATTAACAACTGAAATCTGTAAAGATCCAACTCTTCAGTTGTTGAAATGTACATTAAACTTAATAAACATAGCTAAGCACAGGGGCACAAAGTGCAACAAAGTAATGTGGCCTAGGGCAATAAAATCACAAACTATTGCCATAAGCTGTGTACTTGCATCTAGCCTTATTTGCATTTGTTGCTCAGCACCAGACATTGTGCAAATGCAGAGATGGAAAAATAATGATGCTGAGGGAGGAAGATACATCAACAGGGGGAGAGAGAGGCAGGGACAAAGTAACTTATGACAGAACAGGGATGATGATGGCTAATAATAATATGTAGCCAACATATACACATAAAATAGTGTACCAAAACAGTCAGCAACATTTCGCTAAAGGCTGGATTAGAACCTGTGAAATTAGTCAAAAATCCATCTCTACACGGGAGCATTCACTCATCATGGCACAAAGGGATTACAACTTCACAGCATTTAAATAACGCAGGTGATGCAAAGTGGCAACTTATTGAAGCAGAAGGGCTGAACAGAGAAAGATAGAGACAGATGCAGAGAGGAACCACAAAAATGTTATGGGGACATGTAAGAACATCTGTATGGTGTGTTACTCTTACTTATTAAATCATCATTAATCTGTCATGTATGGTACAATAAAGTGCTTGGTTTGAGGTTAACTAAGGTGCAAAGGAGTCAACGAACATGAATACATAGGAATGATAAGGTTGGCTTAATAAGTTTTTTTGTTATGGTTGCACTATTCAAATGGCATGTTAATGAAGTGTTCTATATGGGAAGAAATACGAAATGTAAAATGTTATAATAATGAAATCCATGATACTATACAAAAACATTAGTGTACAAACATGGTATTTATTTTACCATGACACATAGGGACTCCTACTTTACTGCATCCAGCAGGCTAAGAACTATTACATTAACTGGATCACAGTACTGCTTTTATTTTGCCTTTAGTCTGTATTCATGAGCACAGTGGATTTAAGAACATTTATGTGAAAGTAATTGGGCCACTGCAGATTATATTGAAATATTCAGCTTATACGATAAAATGTTAAACAGCGTTCACTGTCAATCAGCATTGCTGCATGATGCCAACCTCTGCTCAAATGTTGAGAACATAAAATCAAGGCTTTTCCATGGCCATTTCTGCCCACATTCATTGTCTGTGAATCAAGTTTTTTGACCAAATTAAATGTGTAAAAAAGGTGTCCATTTTTATTATGTGGAGAGAGAGGAATGTAGTGTTAATGACACTAGGTACATATTGTCATCACTTATATGACATAGTAGTGAAGTCATGTAAATGTCAGTATTTAGGGATGGAAATATATTTCAGATGGATGCAGTTGAATGAGCTGAGTAATACAGATTATGGCATATTACAAACATATTTCACTAAACATACCTCATGCAAGTGGATTATCATTACACACTTTAGCTTGAGGTTGTATGTGAAGCATTGCTGATATATGCTAAATAGAAACGGTTATTTATACAAACATTGTTGATGCATTTCTCTTGCAGCCTTTGTAAATTAGCTGGTATTTATGGATGTTATTTATCTAAACTCAAAAATGTGATCTCTAAACAGGAAACAGGACTTGAGCAAGCATCATGTGCCTTATTTTTCTCAGTTCACTTCATTTACACCTCGTGCCACAGAGAAAATTATCTGACAGTTATATTTTTTTACAGTGATTACTATCTATAGTGCTGCTGGCCATGCAATGCCATCATGTATGTTTGCACTCCATAAGACAGACTAAACTAAATTTTTCACTTTTTTCCATAGGTAGAGAGTCATATTTCTATGCTACCAAGGAGAAATAAAATGCAAATTAAAACAATTACATATTGTGAATAATTACAATGTGATCTCTAAACAGGATTCAAACAATGCTTCATGTGCCTTAATCTCTCAATTTACTTCAGTTGCACCTTGTGACACAGAACTGGACATCTCTCAGGTGCGTTCTCTGCAGTAAGTACTATCTATGTTGTGGAGGGCTATGCAATGTTGCCAACCATATTTACTCTACATAAGGCAGCCTAAACAAAATTTTTCACTTTTTTCATTAGTCACTGAACCGTTTTGGTGGACTGTTGAGTGGACAGCAAATGGAAAAGGCATTATAAAAAATATATGACAGAGAAAAAAGCTGGCAGTAAATTAAATGTAATCAAAATTAATATGTAGCAATGACCAGAGAAAGAATTGTATTCAAGTGACACATTCAGTGACTCATTCATCCTTCACACATCTCATCTCAACATCAGAATGTACTTTGTGGAACACATTATCAGACTTGTAGTTAATTACAAATAATGTGACACTGGACAGATAAAAGCTCACATATTGTTAATGATAGTAACAAGGCTTTTTGTAAAGCAATAACACAATGGTATCACAAAATATGACTAAATATGTATTCAGACCACCCTCTGTAAAATTATTAAGTGTAATGAAACCATGCATCAACTGTCTTTTTTCTAAGTTCCCTGATCTTATAACTTGTGCCGTAGAGAAGGCTAGCTGACAGGTGTATTTTCTTCACAGTTACCTGACAGGTGTATTTCACTGAGTAATATCCAGATTGCTGACATCCGCCCAATGATACTGGACTGGTTTGTGCTATATAAGGCAGGGTAAACTAAATTTTTCACTTTTTTCTTGAAGCCATGAAAGTTAATTTCATGCTGCCAAGCGGTGCACCAAATGCAGAAGACAATATTTATCAGAAGCATTCAGACAGCTGTTTGGGAATAACAACTTGAAGGCACATAAAATGAATCACAGTGTATATCTAATAATATCCACAACTACTACTGCATTACAATAATGCATTCAACTTTCTCACATCTCATTGCCACATCAGTACTGTCATGTATGTCTCACAATATCAGGACTTTAGCTAATGCCATGGGAATAGACAAGGGCACAGGGAACAAATGAAATGCTTTCATTGTTCATACAGCACACAGAATTAAAATTGTATTTTATATTCTATCCTTTTGTTGACCAAGTTAGTTCAATTAGGCTAGTAGCTCTTTTCAAGTGAGACCTGAGATTGTTTATATCCTACTACGGGAAATTTGACGAGGCATTGAAGAATGTCCCCTTCTCTTTTTGATAGGTGCTGTGGGATCTTTTGATATAATTTCAAATGACTTATCTGTCTGTCCTTTTAGTCAGTACTGGCCTTACCTGAGTTTCTCATATCAACACTTTCATACATCAAAATGAGTGTCAGGATATAGTATGACCTCCCTCATTAAAATGATCTGTGAATAGGTTTCGAACCCTGTATCTCCTGTGTTGTTTCTCTAAACTTAATGTATTTACACATTATGCCACAAAGATAGGAATGTGCCCACATGATTTTTTTTCACTCTTTACTGTCTAGATTGCTGAGGAAAGCACAAACGTTAGTCTTCATTGAGCTGTTGTTGGCAGTCCAAATAAAAACGTTTATACTGTGGGCAGTGAAATGCCATTCACAGCTATTGACCACTGCCAGTCAACAGATCGTAATGCCAAATGTCACCCAAATGATAAAAGGAAAATAAATGGTAATCCAATATTTTAAATGTACATTTCAGATGTTTATGAAACTTTGTTGTCCTGCAACAGAAACCTGTATGGATTTGAGCACTCAAACAAGGGTAGTAAGAACAATCATTTTAGAGTATTTCCCATAGCTGCCATAGACAAAGACATATATTAGCAAGGAGATAATGTGTTTAGATGTACTGATAATGTGTTACTGTATCAATACAAGTTGTCCTTTCTCATTCGATGGTAAATGCCTGGATGATTGTGATCTTGCCAAAAATTAAGATACCCATGTACTCCACAATAGTAACACAGAGTGCAAACACTGCAGTTGTATTCCTCTTTCTTTACAGTGCCTCATTTTCTTATCTGTGCTCTCTTAAGAGCAGTTCTGTCTCTGTTTTATTGGATATGTTATCTGTATCAATGCTTAAAATACTCCCTTAAATATGAACAACATTTCTTATTATAGGTCAGCAACTATAGTCATTAAAGTCTGCATTTAAATGTTAGGAATGTTGCTCTCAAAATCAGCCAATGTACTTTCAGACATTTTGTCAAGTCTCTTCTCCCTGACACATCACCAGTAGATATACATCAAAGAGGTGAGACTGTGAAAACTTGGTTGTTTCTTCAGTCTGAATAATCACAGATACCTGCAAGCCATTAGCAGGGAACACTTCTCAATGTTCTTCCTTGCAGTGCTAGGGCATATGCATGTAATCGTGTAGGTCCTTACACCGAGTTTAGTTTAGCTACACTTAGTGCAGATTGTGGTATGTAGGAATGCTAATGATTTACCACCTCATCTGCATACTTACTGTCCTCACAGGGCTAACTCTGCACTGTATAAAGATAATCATGTAGCTAATGCCCTTGTATATACTGGGGAGACTATTTTCATCCAGAGAGATTGATACTGCTACATAAACAAAACTGTTGTAGAATTCTCTTTCTATACTACTGTATTGTCAAAGTAGGCTGGTATTTCTTACACAATACTTTTAGTACAACATTAAAAAGTGAATTGCACTGCTCAAAAGCATTTTTATCTCAATGTTTTGTCTTTATCCATTTCTTTTGCCATAGCCATGTCTACACTACAAAAAGTATGCTAGAGAATGTACATGGCCTATAGGTTTTAGATCATATATCATTTTTGATTGAACAGCTATTGCAGATGACTTTTAGGAAGGTATAGCATTTTTATAGGTTTTAGTAGAAAGAAAAAATATGTTATGTTTGTAGAGTTCTACCTGATTGCTCTCCGCAGCAGTAGAGATGGCACTTATAAGACTAGTTTTTTTTTTTCTTTTGGAGGGGGAGGGCTGTCTGGACTTGTGTGTAGGCATAGGAAGCATTAACATTTAAATTGCATGCATTCATACAAATTGAGTTTACAACCATCCTGTCTGTGTATTATACATGTAATTATGTGTGTCTGTTGTTTTTTTCATCTCGTACAGGGATATGGCACCTAAGAAGAAATCTGTACTCCTCAAGCCTCCATAAACTGATGCAGAATATCATGTGATTAACCAGGTCTAATATTGTCATAGAGTTTTTCTATCATTGATGGGTAGATGTGACTAATCTACATGAGACAGAATATGGCAGCAGGTGGTCAATGACATTAATACTGTCAGAGAGCAACTTACATCCAGATACATCAGGCAAGTAATATAACAACCTCTGCCTGCATAAGGCATCTGCAAATGCCTGGAAACAGGTAGGCCCTGCTACCAAACCACCACTAACTGAAGCAGAGGAGATCTTCACTGTTAGAAATCTAGATACCTCAGCAGGGGATTTCTACAGAATCCTTCATGTTGCTGCATATGTAGATGACAAACCCACACTAGATTTTTAACATACCTTTGCTACAAGGAAAATATGTAATCAATGGTTATTCTTCATTTTTCTGTTTGTTGTGCTTATTGCTTGCTATCATGAGTTCCTGAGAGTTTCCTACCACTCACCTTCTAGATAGAGCCATGGAAGAAGTAGTGCAACACCTGGCAGATGTAGTTCTCATGGATGAGACCAACAACACTGAACTGAGTAGTCTACCATGCACTCACTTGTCCGAGAAGCCAGAATGTAGTGCTAGCATAGTGTTTGATTGTAATCATGCTAACACACACATTGAAAAAATAAATCACTTGCCCATATCCCCACACACACATACAACCTCTCTAAACAGTACTGTTGAGTGTTTACACTTATTACTGGCCGTGAACACTGTGTATTGTGATAGAAACAGGTTTATTACTTGCACACACTCCCTTCTTTGATGTCAGCCTTGTTCTGCAACCAACCCCACCCCAACACTGTGCAAATGATGATGACTGTGCTCTGTCCTTTGCACTTGTGACTTAGGGTTGCATATATGTCTGATGAACACAGTGGATAGCTAATGCTTGCTTATTTATATGCCTGCAATTATCAATATGTATTGCTGAATAAAAGTTGTTGACTTCTTCTTCTACTCATTTGTGAATGATTGCTTCTATAATTGTTGAACCACATTGTATTTCAGTTAGTATTGTCATTACATCAGTGAAAGAGTCAGATACATTAGTTCTGCTTCTTGGTATAGTTGTACAAATGAGGTTATAATTGACCTGCTCCACGTTTTATAGACGATAGTCAGTTGAAATGCTTGATACATACTATTGTTTTTAATACATAACTGTAAACTGCAAAAATTTGAAAGTGGAGGTATTGCTGACATAACTGTACACCGCAGACAAATGTTCTGCTCAGAAGCATGTATATATATATATATATATATATATATATATATATATATATATATATATATAGATAGATATAGATATATATTTCCATACAAGAGTATCTAACTTTTTTTTTTTTTACAGTTTCCACTCTTACTTTGTCTTAACTGCAGGTACAAATTCTATCCTTAGGGATTGTGCCTGTCATATGCTATCAGAACACAGCCATTTTGTGGTAAAATAAAGGTTATGAGTCTGATAAACATCAGTTTTCCTATTTGTATGTGCATGCAGTCTAAGGATTCCACCTTGGTATTGTTTGTGTGTGCTATCCTTTGCCTCTTGGCCAGAGCCAGGGCATACTGTGCATGCTTCCATCTGCCGCTGGTAGTTCTCCCTCAGACTCCTTATCTGTATCTGCTGCTGCTGGCCAAGACTGTGGTCCTTGAAACTGTGGCCTTCCCCTCGCTGTCCTTTTTGAAGTTGTTTCCTGAGAATTATATCATGTAACCTGGGACAGACTGTTAGTACTTCAGCAGAGGGTCCTGGATCATGCTGCAGTGTACCTATTGATGTGTTTAGACACTGGAACCTTGATTTAAGTAAACCAAATACACATTCTGTGATATTCCTACTTTGTGTGTGGGCCTCATTGTATCCTTACTGAGTGGGATTTTCTGGATTTCTCATGGGTCTCATGAACCATAGCTCCAGTGCATAATCTGCACCCCCCCACAAGATGGCCTTGAAAATGTCACTCCTAGCAAATCTGATGTACAGCTCGCATGTGTGATATTTGTGAGTCGTGGAAACTGCCTGGGTTACCTGCAGAGATATTGTAGATGCTCCCTTGGGCATTACAGACAACCTGACAGTTTATAGAGTGGAAACCTTTTTCTTTTGATGTGCCTCCGTCCATGTTCACTGGGTGGGGCTTTTATTTCTATGTGTGTGCAATATATGGTCCTCAACACCTTAGGGAAATGTGCTACTGCACAGAATTCCTGTATTTTTTTTGCTCTCTCCTGTGGGATGCCTGGGAATCAGATGTGATCCCTTGCACATAGAAGCATTGCATTAAAAACTGATGTAATATTCTAAAGACTGATGCCTGTGACACCCCTACTATATGCCCTGTGGGTCTCTGGAATGTACCAGTAGCTAGTATAAGTCATGCTAAACATACTTTTGTTTCTACTTGGATGGGTTCCCTATGATTTCCCTAGGGCCTGAGGTGGGGATGACAGAGGTTGCATACCTCTTCTAGTGTATCCCTATCCACCCTGTATCTCTCCACAGTTTCTGTAGCATGCAGTCCATGATAAGTCAAATGGGGTCTAAACACTCTTCTTCATCTTCTTCGTCTTCTTCTTGGCTGAGGTCTGGCAGCAGCAGCACCCTGTTGCATATACAGCATAATAGCAACAGCAATCCCTAACATGTTTTTTTTTTCTTAATGTAATCATGCTGTATTCCAAAGAGTTTTCATGTTCGGGGCAAAAGCCTACACTGAGTGTACACAATTGCTTTATAGCTTTTGAATAACTCTGCCATGAAGATTGGTTAATTAGCATGTACTTCGGCTATTTATACTTTCATTATCTCATTCTGCCATTTCCTTTTTTTGTGTTTCTACATGTCATGTAGAGCCACTTAATGAATGCAAAACAGCATGATATCATGTTAGGAGCACACAGCACCACCAGCGCAATAATTACCTCCAGAGAGTGCAACTTAGAACGTTCAATAGAAACATGTATTTTCTGAAATAAGGAGTGGAGTATGAAGTCTTGAAATATCAACACACAGGAACTCAAAATTAAGTAAGATATATTTTCTTGTGAATTTTGTCTTCTAGAGGCATGCTGATAATCAGGAAGCCTACCAGTGGTCTCCTTTATTCCCTCACACTACAGTCAAGCTTTCCCACAGTAAGGGAATGCCCATGGGGAGGGGGGGCAATTGGGGCTGGAAGTTAATTATCCTCAGCCTAAGGAACCTGCAGGCATCTCTGATGCAGTGTCCTTCTTCATGTTTCACTGGGTTCTTATATATAGTTTGACACCTTGTTTAGGAGTATGTGCAACCAAAGTGCATTTCACCTGGCATGTCCATAACTCTTGCATGTCACTATCCCTCCCTACAGTGAATGCGTACTGCTTGGTGGGAACAAGTGAAAGCTATGGCCCTACAAGCTATTACATTATTCCCCTGTCTGTTTTGGGGATCTGTGCAGCCAGAGATTAAACCACAGTGTTCCCAGAAAATAGGCAAGACAGGATTGTTGACCCACTTCTACCTCCCCTCACTAGCTTCTTTAGTGATATAGTCCCTAAATAAAATGCTCAGTTTTGCTGGAATCTTTACAATTTCTCACTTTGATGTGCTAGTGTCTGCCATACCAAAACACTGTGGACTCAGCAATGCTATCGGCCTATGAGAAGGAGGTATAGGCAGCAAATAACATTTGAGTTCTGCTGAACAGGAGTTACAGGGTCAATTTACAGTGGACAGAAAGATAATAAGGATTTTTAATTATTCAATGGCTAGCTTTAGCAATCTAAAATTGATGCTTGTGGGAGTCCATTTCCATAATATAAACTTAGTATTACTGTTTAAATCTTAGTCAATGCACCAAACGCTTGTTCTTAACCATGTAGAAATTCAAGTATCTAGCCTGCTGCAGAGGTTAATTTTTAATGACTTGCTTATCAGTAACACATGACCTGCTCTGTCGAAAGCGAATGAAAATGCTAAATAAACAGCACTTACTTGTATGTTATTTTCTAATGCAGTGATGATGTTATGGTAAAAGTACCCATTGCAGGTAACAACTAACTTATCCATGGCATGAGCATCTTGATATATGTCATGCTTCTCCAGTCTTCTGTGTGCAGCTTATAAGTTACTCAGTACTGACTGTTATACCACCATGCATGGTCTAAAATGTTTAGCTTTGACATCTGGGTCTTTCCCATTGCAAGTATGTTTAATAATCACTGATTTCCCATCATATTGTCCCTGAGACTGATTAATGCTGGCATCAAAAATCAGTTTTAATGGTGTTACAAGTTCATCCTTCAGTGAGCTTGGTTATGTTAACTCTTCCATCTGCTTTTGCAAAATCCACTTTCTGCAAGATATATAGAATCACATCCTTTGAAAAGGAAATGTTCTGACCCTTTAGGGCAGTGCTATCCATCTGAATGTTAGATGGACTACAACCATATGTATCCATGTAGAATATAGTAAAAACAGCATCAGTTAATTTTCTCCCATGGAAGTCAGACTACCATACATAAAAGAGGTCAGTTGTGACCTGGCCACCTTTCCTCTCATCAAAGATTTCAAAAAGGCTTTCTTATTAATTTTACCTTTCTGACACAATTTTCTCATACTGCATGGTTTCCTTTGGTGATAGCTTTAATACTTTTTTTTTCTAGCTAATTAACTTTAACCATAATCATTCTGCTTCTTATACAGTTATTTTTTCATACCTTATTTCAAACTTTGATTAATTTTCTATTATCAGTTTCTACAACACTCATAGATTTGTTGTGTCTTCCATTATTCACAGACACTTTTTTTAATTTTTGAACTTGTGCAATGAGTCTTTGTCCATTTTAAAGTAAGGTTTTAGCTTTGAATAAGGTATTGCATTTTTTCATATTTATATAAAGTTTAGCATTAGTGCAGTCAGTTTTTGTTACACTGAAAACTGTTTTATTATTATTATCGATTGCATACCCTGTGTATATATCTTGACAGTGAAAGCAGAATGGGTGTGGCCTGTTGCCTATTCATCCAATGAAATATGTCCTAGATAGCCAACAGTCTCCTCCCCTTAAATTACATGATGACAAACGTGCTACATAGATCCTGACTATAGTACTGTAGATCTTTTAAGCATGCACATGTATGTGTTACTGCTACAGTGATACATTTTTGCCAGATTATGTTATCACATCCTGTTAATCTGCAGACAAATTACATGAATCTGTCATAGCAATCAGTCATGTAGCTGTCCTGCTCATGTTACATGTATGTGTCAGAGTGGCACTTTAAAGGAACGCTCTGAGATGTACATATCTGAGATGTGCAAATTTTTTACAGTTATAACTAGTACTTGGTTGTTGCCTGGGTTGCAGAAAGTCCAACAGAAGTAATAGTAGATCATTTATACAAAATATCTGAAAAGTAAAAATCACCTCCAGAAATGTGTACTCTAGCTAGCATATACCACATTTATATGCAGGGGCGTCACAGTTAAAAAAAAAAAGAACTAGGTAGAGGTGGTTAGAGTGCTTTAGGGTATACATGAAGAAATTTACCAGAACACTGGATTGTTTGAGGCCATAGACAATGCTATGATGGTCTCCATGCACAGTATGGTTGTATTCATAGGCGTGTCTGCAGACTAGTATCATTTGCCAAGATTTGAGTGGTCAGCCTGCATAACCTGGAAAACAAATACAGGAGGGGACACATTGAAGGGGGGATTACTTACTATTACTCCTACATACACCACTATATAGGTAGAGAAATAAGCATTGCTAATAAAATGAGAACAGTCAGCACTTACAAACTAGGTTATCAAGAAAAAACCTTCTATTCAGGAAGTAGTAATACTGAACTTGTGTGCCATGTGTAAGTGTTGTGGTATTCTCACAGACCTGGGAAGATATGCTAGTGATGTACCCCTATGCATCACACACTAACAGGCAGCTTATGGAACAGTAACTCTTCCTGTTATGGTATCTTAACCCCACTAGTCCAGATAGGGTGCTTATAGCAACATGGGTACAGTCTATCACACCAAGCACCTCAGGAAAGTATGTCATTCTGTGGAAGGCACACATGCAATTGATTTGCCATTTTAAAAAAGACACACCTGGGACTGATTTGCGCCTGTAGTGACACTTAGAAATAGCTATCCTCATCTACATGGGTCAAGATAATACAAAATAACTACTGCAGTATCCTTAAGACAGAAGCTGTGAGTTTTTTAGCATTTTCCCAGTCTATCTATGCAAGACTCTTGTGGCAAGTATAGTGTGGACTGTACATATCTTGGTACCCACAGATATCCAAAAGGTCATACATTCCTCCAGTACATATCTGTGGGCTATGCAAGCTCTCCAAAACCCTTATTATCTCCCTGTACACTCTAAATCAGTCCAGTCACTCCTGTTCAGCAAATTTCAATAGTTATTCTCGGCCTTTTCCTCCTTCTCCTAAATCGATGAGCGCTGCTGAGAGCACATTGCTTTTGCATGGTAGAGGCAGATTTTCTTTTTATAACAGAATTGCATATAGGACGTTTGCATATCAAAAAGCAACTAGGAATTGCAAGATGCCAGAAGAGAGCCTCATTTACATAAGGAAGTAGCAGATTTTACACATATTTCCCATTTGCATCTAGTCACTCCCTCATTTCTATAAGACTTCATAATCAGTTTAAGCACAGCTTACATGTCTGAATTTTATCTTGCTTGGTCTTGTGTGTGACCAGGGTACATCCCCTCTGCATTCAACCATAACGACTATAAATTCCACCTAAAGAGTCAACTGCATTGATTAAAGACTGCTATGATGGTATGATTTTTCTGGTTGTAGATGAATACGAACTGGCACTGATGGATCATACCACACACCACGTTTATAGAACAAAAACTCAAGTTTTCTTTTGTATCCATTAACACTTCCTAATGCATAGACTATAAAAGCTATGTACAGTAAAGAGTCGATTATCTGAAAGTCAATTATCTTAACCAGCCTTCCAAAGTTCTCAGGTAGGAAAAATAATGAAGTCTGAATATGTAAACATTATATGTATTCGCTCAAGCATGTTTTTTGATCTTGTAGTCAGCTCGTGTATGAAAAATATTCTTTATTGTCCACTGAAATCACTGTATGGTTGAAAAATGTATTCCTGAGTACAGAAAAAAACAAGACTTTAGAAGTTTTTGATCCGGTTTAATTATATGTTTTATTATCCGAACAGTTTGATCAGAACTACCCTAGGTGCCAATTGGTTTGGATAATCTACTCTATACTGTATATTCTAAAATAGCTCCCAATTGTCTCTGATTTTATCTCATACTTACAGTCTGTTCCTCAATAAATTTATGACTATGGAAAATTGAGGATTGCAGTCAATAAATAATGAACAATTTCGGAATTCTTATCCATCAGAAAATGCTGCTAATACAAAATCTGGTACTCTAGCAGCTTCATTATTTGTCCTTGATTGTGGGCCTTTATTCTCTCATCACCAAATTATTTTTGGTTTTGTCCCTGATTCTTGGGCTAAGAGCTCTATTAAGATGGACAATTAAATGCAATCTTCTTGTTCTAATTATTTCTTACAAACTCTAGTTGTCTTTAAGATGTTCCTAACAGTTTTCTGGCACTTTTCTTTCTTCCTTTTTTTACAAGATACAAAGTCCAAGCCAGTTTTCTCAATAAAGTCAACAAAAAAGCATACATATGTTGTTGCTTTTTATCTTTGAGCCAGCAGATTTTTTTATGGATGTTTCTTTACATATCAGGCTACTGTTAGTACAGTATGTCCAGAGTGGTAATTTTCCTTTCAACTCCCATATCTATTTCCAATTAAAGATTTTATTCAAATATTATTTCACCATAAATGCATTACCACACACATTTCATTGTATCATTTTTGTTACTGGCTGCCTGATTTTCAATTGTTTTTAATTTAAAAAAAGTTTCTTATTTATTTTGTCTTCTATACTTTTCATTCTAGTCTGCTGCTATCAGTATGTTTTGCAATAATTTGTTATCCTGTTTTGTACACGTCTCCTAAAAGGATGACAGACATAGCCCTGGGCAAACATGTCTATATCTTATATGCTTTTAAACTTAGATTTTATAAAATCTATTGTGAATTAATACATTCCCCGGGATTCATGAAGTTTGCGCAAGGACGGCATTAGCCTTGCACCGACCGTGCAGCATAGAGATGGCGCAGCAGCACCACATGCTTATTAATGAAGGTGCGCTGCTGTAACGGCCACATGCATAGAAAACATGTACGAGTGCAGGGGGCGTGTCCAAGAGCTGCACGGAGGCGTGAACATTTTGGCTGCATACGCGCAACCTAAAATGCTGACTAGTACAGCCTGCCTCTAATAGTAATCACTCCTGTCAATGTCCGTGGATACTGAAATGTATGCAAAGCATACAAGACATCATTGCGAACACCACAATAAGAAGTAAAACCAAAGGCACGTAGCTGAATATTGAGTCCCTGTCCCTCAAACAAAGATATTTAAAACCCTGTGCCCGTATTCCATTGCAGTGTCGCTAGTTATACCAAGTGGAAGAGAAACGTATCATATTAGCGCACTGCCAATTGCCAAGCCTAGCCCAATGGTTTGGGTTACCACCTGTCCTACATTGTGAGGGACAGCCCCCTCTAGGCAGGTGTGTCCATACCAAAATCATAATAAATGAGAAATGTCCTGCTATAGTAGGACATAATTATGTTCCATATGTTATGTAATAGTCCCATACAGTACGTATGTCCGTATATAAAATACCTATATGTTACAAGAAACAGAATAAGCAAGTAAATGAAACAGAATAAGCAACTACACTGCTACAACAATAAAAGCTTATATGTAGGCATGAAACTAAAGTACTATCTTTTGTAATGACCGTGGGTATGTATTGGCCTGTAAACTCAGATGTGTACCATGAAAATGTCCCATCCAGGTCATATGAAAAGGTGGCATCCCTACCTATGGTCAGAGCATTCGCCCAATATCTGCCCATTCATGGTCCAAGTCATCCTTGTCAGGACGGCCCATAGGTGGACAGGTATTACCCGGGTCTACCTACCATGTCATGAAAGATAAGTATTTGCGAGTAACTATGTGCATGAAGTACAGCATGTGGATGATCTGAAATGTTAGTGTAGACCTCACAATCATATTGGTCCCAGAGATATGTAGTGTATGTAATGTGTTCTGTTGACTGTGCCATGGGCCATCAACTAGAGAAGGGATGAATGTTGCTTGATGAATATAGGGGTGGGGTGATGGGTAATGTAATAATTCGCCAAGAGGAGACTGGGTTGGATGCACAATAGGTGAACTGGAGGTCTACGAGGGAGCGGTGGGTGAATCAGGAAGATAACCAAACAACAAATATACACATCCGCAATACAATCCCACAAACATGTGGACATTAAAATCTGCAATACACATGTACGGAAACATTACCGGCACATACCCACATAATGGTATGGCCTGAACTGAGCAATCCAACCCCAACACACCTGGATACATAATTGAATACACATCATCCCCTTCACCAGCACACCACCCCCCTTCCTGAACGTCCACCAAAACCAGCCATACTCGGGCTACTAGATAGGAGTGGCCATATCTGCACATAGTGACCCCTACCCATATCTAGTAGGCAGTCTCATCCTAGGCAGTCTCAGGATTGCAAACTATGTATCCCTTGCATGTATAACCCTACCTTACAGCCATAAAGCAAAGATGGTCAACGGTCCCCACAATTTTTGGATATCCCTCATGGGATATGTATCTGTTCTAAACATTAGACTTGGTGTCACGACATGATGTCCAGTCCTGTATACATCTGGACACAAGTTGTATGAGCAGTAGTTCTCCACAAGACTGTTCAACCTCCTGCCGGTCCTGCAGAACCTATGACCCGCGATTAAACACCTGACCATGATGCACGTCTCCCCATGTGCATTATCGGGAATATATACCTTACACATTCGCATAGTGGCAGTCAGATATAGGGTGCTTAAGGCGCTTTAAAGCAGACGTAAGTAGGGTTACCACCTGCCCCACCTTGTGAGGGATTAAACACCTGACCGTGATGCATGTCTCCCCACATGCATTATCGGGAATATATACCTTACACATTTGCATAGTGTCAGTTGGATATAGGGTGCTTAAGGTGCTGTAAAGCAGATGTAAGTAGGGTTACCACCTGCCCACCTTGTGAGGGACAGTCCCTTTTTGGGCAGTTGTGTCCAGACCAAATAAAATACAATGGCAAATGTCCTGGGATTGTAGGAAATATGTTCCATATTTCATGTAACAGTTGCATAAAACAGTTATTTATGTAAAATACTCAAAGTTACAAGAAACAGATTAAGCAAACAAACTGCTACAATAATAAGCTTTCATTCGGGCAAATAAGTAAAGTTCTAACTTTGTACTGACCATGGGTATGTGTCGGCCTGTAAAATCTGATGTGTGTCCCGTAAATGCCCCGCTTTGGTCATATGAAAAGGTGGCAATCAGAGACGTAAGTGGGTATGCAAGCATGTATGCACGACGGTAGGTGGTGGTGATTCAACGGTATGGGAAATGTAAATGAGCATGTAGGTGTACATGCATGTGTATGTACAGACCAATATACATACACACACACACACACACACACACACACACACACACACACACACACACACACACACACACACACACACTCACACACACACACACACACACACACACACACATATATATATATATATATATATATATATATATATATATATATATATATATATATATATATATATATATAAATATATGTAGATATGAAGAACGAACATGGTCACAATAAAGGAAATCCCCATAATAGTTAGTGCTGTTATATATCAGGATGGCCATAGGTGAGCACACCTCTGCATCCCCAACCGCAGGTAGGACGGTAAAAGTGGAATGAACAATCTCCCCTTGCTAAGTCTGACTTTCAAGAACACACGAACACAGTTGAGTAAAAAACAGAACACCTTTATCCAACACAAAGCTTTCGGGACAACTCCCTTTTTCAATGATTAATCATGGAAAAAGTCTGACTTTCAACCATGTACAGGGCAGTCCCGGTCCCCAGTCAGACAAGCCTAAACCCGGAAGACCATATGAACACACTTATAATCGAACACATGTATGTGCCAGGACTATAGGCTTTGGAAGTCTGAATATCCTTGGAGTGAGTCAACATGCGGCACGAGTCCAGAACAGTAGGGAATAGGGAATGGCACATGTGTAGTAGTGCGTTTTTCCCAGCAGGTAAATGGATGCCTGCTGTGTAAGTGAAGTGATGAGGCATGTGTTCGGGTAACTATGCCTCATGAGTCTACTTATAAATGAGGCAGAACACCAATAGTGTAGTGGTTAGAGCATCTGCCTAACGAAAAGGCATTCACGGTTCAAGGTAGACAATAGCACATATCATTTTCCTTATGGAATGAATGTTGCTCTGCTGTAAAGCCGACATTTAAACATGTAAAGGTGAAAGTGTGTATCTCATGGGACTATTAACCAGATCCTTTCAATCAAAATGGTTTTGTCATAATGTACAAGGCACAAATAAGCACAAATAAGCGACAGTAAACATATGTAACGCAAGTAAGCATAGGCGAGTGCGCCTGCGCGGGTGTAAGCAGCTCCCAGCATAGGAAATGTATGTTTGTATGTACAGATGTAATATATATATATATACATATATGTATATATATATATATATATATATATATATACATATATATATATATATACACACACAGACACACACACACACACATATATATATATATATATATATATATATATATATATATATATATATATATACACAGACACACACACACACACACATGCACACACATATATGTGTGTATAGATATATATCTACATACATGAGAAATATATATATATATATATATATATATATATATATATATATATATATATATATATATATAGAATGGATGTTGTAACAGTAAATCATAGACAAGGGATGTCATAAAAAGCTGCCCAGAAGTGAGCAGAGCACCGCTACTCACACCACAGGCAGGGTTTTACCAGTGGGGATAACATAGTTGAAATGCAAGGTCTACTTTACACACAGACAGAATGTAGTCCCATGCTGGGACCTCCAAAAATTGGAAAGCACAAATGGCCATATTCCATAACCCCAGGAAAGGCATGCATGTGCAAATATACATGGCGGGAGACCCTGTGAATACACGAAGTGGGATAGAATGTGTGTATGGCCCCAAAAGCTCTGGAGAGGGAAATGTGTAAAGGTGTGTCATGGCTGCGATAACAAGTGGATAATGGATGTTACGCATGTAAATTTAACACGGGTGGGGTGGAGGAACTATGGGTATGCAATTATGGATCCAGGCGTGCCAGGGTTGGATGGGCCAGTTCTAATGGACTGCCCCGTGGAGGTCAGCTAGGTCATATTAGGTATATATGTATACTTACATGCAGACAACAATATATGTTGAAGTACAAATTCTGTAACACATGCATTCCATTTGTTGACATAAATAATAGGAATGTGCCCATACAAACATCAACAGTACATGGAATAATAGGCTGTGCAGAAGAGGGACGGGTCGAATCACACTATCGCATTCCAATTACCATCGGTAATCCATACATGAACATATAGCGACATCTTTCCACTGTATAACGTGCTACATACCGATTACAAGATAACTTGAGTGTGTCGGTGTTATAATGAATAAGGCACTAGTATGCTGGTGAAGCTTATAAACACCATTACGCATGTGAAAGTGCGTATGAGCGGGGAATGTATTGATACACTGATGTACATATATATATAATTATATATATATATATATATATATATATATATATATATATATATATATATATATACATACACACACACACACACACATATATATATATAAAACAGCAATATATGAATATACATGTATGACTACATATGCAGATATGTCTGTATATATTAATGTAAATATTTATATATATATGTTACAAAATATACACATGTATATACCTAGATTATGTTACAGCAGTTACGGGTAACATGTTTAGACCAGGCATATGTTGGTGGAAGGTCCACTAAACAAACGTCTACTTACCACCCCCCAGCTAGGCCGGTGAGACATATAGACACACAATAAAGGTAAATACAACACTGCTTCCCAGACCACCGGCAGGAAACTACCAGTGGGAGGATCTACAAGGTCTACACTTTAAATATGGACAGCAACGTCCCTTGCGGGACACCAAAAATTTGGTACCTTCAACCAATTGGGGAACACCATTACGACCAGGATGTAGCTGTACATGGAACAGTAGGTTGTGCAAGCCTGATAACACATGGGTTGACACAACGTACGACATGTGTCCCGACATGGGGAGAGTGGGCAGTATGTAGGGGTGTGTTCATATCCCACTTGCGTCCACCTGCGCCCACAGTAAGTATGAGTGCTGTAGAGTAGTGGCAGGTGGGAGAACTATGGGTATGCGATTATGGGGCTAGGTGTGCAGGTGTTGGCTGGCAGACATGTATTAGCACCACCCTGTGGGTGTAAGTAATATTCCGATGTGGGTATAGCAGATGCCTATACCTCCCAAACTATAAGAGCACATTTACTGGGCTGTCCGTAAACCATTGGGGGAATACATAGGGACCAGATCATTGAACTGTCCCCGATTACCAGGGACGTCCATGATTACGAATCAGAATCTTAACACAGTCCCAAGTAAACCATCCTAGAACTAGTGATATTAGGAGGAAAGGTGCAGAATACACGTAATGAATAATGACAACATATAAGAGTCATAAACTGCATGCACCTCCGACAATGTGTATGAATACATATGTGCTCTGTGTCCATCAATGTGTCAGGTTAATAGCACCAACCTTCTAAATGTGTCCCTGAGGTTGTTATGCAGTGTCCCTGATTCAGTGTGTATTCTTCCCCATTCGTATGAGAGGTCTGATAGTGAGAGAAAGCGCATGTTCTGCCGACTACCTTAGAAAGTTGATAGAATAATAGGTTTGGGGTTACCACCTGTCCACCTTTGCGTGGGACACTCCCCTGTGGGCAGTTGTGTCCTGCATAATAACTGTAATTAAGGCAAATGTCCTGTGATTTAGGGCAAAGACTACCTATATTGTCTGTACTAGTAGCATAAAACAATTATGTTCCTCTGAAACACCTAAACGTTATAGGTAACAGTATAAGCAACTATAATGCTACAACAGTAACCTTTTATTTAGGCAAAACAGTGAAGTACACCGCTTTCTACTTGCTGTGGGTGTGTTGCCCTGCAAAGTCTGAGGTCTCTACATACAGGTCCTATAGGATTGCCACCTTTCCAAATGGCCAGAGTGGGACATGTTCTGTAAAAATGTCAGACATTCCAGGACTAAACATACCTACAGCCGTGCATAGTACAGGATTACACTTATTTGCACAAGTAAAAGCTTAATCTAGTTGCATTTGAATTGCTTATGCTACTTCACATAACATATAGAAGTGTCATATATAAAATAACTGTTTTATGCAATTATTAATGAAATGTAGAATATAATAATGTCCTGTAATCTGGACATGTGCTATGTCTTGATTATTTTTGCACTGTCCCTCGCAAAGTGGGACAGGTGGTAACCCTAAAGTCCTACCTTGGCCAATTGAGAAGGTGGCAAACCTATAATAGGTATGCAGTAGCATGACCCGTCTGACGGATGTGGCTACCACAACCCAACTACTCATTTGTAATGCCGGGCCTCGGTTCCCATGTATCAGCCAGACAGGAGCAGAGTGTATGCAGAACACAAAAATATGATTAATTCTCTGGACAGGCCACTGATTCTGTACAGTCGAACGCCATGTGGTCGCCTAATGGGCAGCCATTCCCGATATTGTAGTCAGGAGTGGCCTTAGGTCAACTTGTACCCTAGGCAGAGGGCACAATGGCAGCCCCCACCACACCACCCAGTGCCCCCATCCTGGTCTACCTACACCAAATAAATACTGGTAAAATGCCCCAACTAAAGCGGTGCCCTAGGTGGCCGCTTAGTTGGCCTATGCCTAAGGCCGGCTATGACTGTAGTCATGTAGTCTGATGTGATAGGCATTACAAGGTATGCCTAAGAGGAACACACAAATATGAATGATTCTCCAGACAGGCCACTGATTCCGTACAGTCGAACGCCATGCCATCGCGTAATAGGCAGCCATTTCCAATACTGTATTCATGTATTGCGATGTAATAGGCATCACAAGGTGGGAGCACATTGTATTTGGTACACACAAATATGATTGTGTCACTGGACAGGCCGCTGATTTCATACAGTCGAACGCAATACCGTCACCTAATGGGTGGCCAATCCAAATACTGGAGTCATGTAGTATGATGTAATAAGCATCACAAGGTAATATTTTGGTCCTCGCTCACACCCAGGGGTGTGAGTGACAGATGCAAGCACCAATGCCGGTGCATTAGCAAGTGCGGGATCGAGCGGTAAGCGTGTTTGGCTACCAGTATGCGAGTATTGCATTGGTTAAGCAATGTAGAGGCTAATCGAGCATAAGAGGCTGTAACCAGAAGATATCATACAGCACAGTCATTCAACAGTATAGGAATGTATCCCATCATGTAGATGTACATGTCAGTGTTTATGTCCAGCATATAGGTACATACATATATAGAGATGTATCAGGGACATACCATGTGGCAACAAAGCATTACAAATGAATGAAATGGGAAACACCAGTGATGCCTGTATTAAGTAGTGGTGTTCTCTATGTGATCACAAGACTCTCTCAGACAGACATGTGTCAGTCATACACGTAAATAGTTGTACATTGACCATATACATCACTCTGTGCATGTAATGTACATTAACACAACAGTACCTGTCCAATCATTATGTGTGAACAGTACCCCTGCAATGTGCTGTGTGCAACATCATCATCATGATAAAGGTAAATGGGGTAACCATAGAGGGACTGGCAGTGTTTTGTGTACAATGGGGTCATCCTCCTCACGTGTACCTGAACCATGTAGGAGTGATGTGCATAACAGGACCGTGCTCCTGAGGAACAGTGGTGAGGATAACAGCAGTACGTTATGTTGCATATTGCAAGGGTTTCATGTGTCCAGTGGGCACGTGTGTGTAATGGACAGCTATGTATACGACAGATGGTGTCCTAGGAGCCAAATGGCCATATGTGTCCATAGGTGAGGGTCAGATGTTGGGGAAGGAGTGTAGGTGTGGCCATGGAGGATAGGTAGGAGCACAGAAATTACAGCAAACAGGGTTGATATATGACACATGGGGGAGATGCACCCTGGATGGGGATGGGTCTTCGGCATTCAAAAGCCCATGGAAACAGTGGGATGGAGGTCTCCAGCCAAGGGCAACTACCACTGCACCTACACAGCTGCAAAGGAGGCAGTGCTGGGGGCTGACCAGGAAGGCCAGCATCACCCTGTAAATGTGACACCCCATGCTTGAACTGGCGTATCTGGCTTCTTAACCCCTTAGGGAGCCACCTATGCAACATTTCCTGGACCGCACGACAGCAGATATGTACCTGTCTGGTCCCGCTCCCAATGGGGACATTCTCCATCCTTAGTGGTGGTACCACCAGAAGGTGGTACTGAGCCAACAGAGGTTGATGTTAATGGCTGGGACCCAGATGTGCTAGTGCCCAGTGCCATGGTCAGCTGAAGTGGGACAGGAGGATCTGCCGGGACCTACCAACCCATTCAGCCTATGGTGTTGCATTTTAAACCCACATATGGCTTAGTGATAGACAACAGCATACAGGATTACCTACGACAGTATACATAGATATCACCAGCAACCCAACACAACAGATGGTATACATTTGAAGTGGGAGCACAACACATGCATATATACCGCATGGCAACTGTACAATGTGTAGTAGATGTGTGACCGCAGCTATGAACAGTTGCCCATCATTGGCGTGTCACTGGGAATCCCATACAGTGTCAGTCATACCACTGTCTCATGTCACACATGTCCAGTCAGGGATGCGATGGCAGTAACAAAGCCCTATCATCATGTACTGTCTGCAATCCCCACACCATGCTTCTGCTGTACACAGAAGTGTGTTCAGTGTGTAACACAGGAAACAAATGGTTGCACACACTGACCTGTTCACAGATGGCCCTACTGATGGGGTTCCCTCATGAACAGAGTACTGTCATGTCTGTATTTTAACAGGCAGAATAGCCATTACCACACACGTGTTAAACAGGCAGTAGTTTCAATGCAGCATAGCTACACTTACATGCTGTAGTTGTGTGGCACATCACCCTCCTGTCATTAGGCTATTTCCCACTGTGGAAAATGATTGCTGTACATCCAGATATCATCTGCGATGCCGTGTCAGAACACCACATCCAGGTACCACTCACAGCGACTGTCATGGCCAGATAATAACATGTTTCCCTAGATAGTGTACTGTGTTTATCATGCGGATGGCTATGGGAACACCATCACAGCTGTAGCACATGCAATCAGCTAGAGGAGGACTGTAATAGGTGAAGAGGCCATCACCTGACCATTTCCATCTGTTACAATACACATGCTGCAGCTGTGCAGGTGTACACCTTAGAAAAAACAGTAGGTGTTACTGCTATAATTCAACTGAACCACGATACCACACCAAGAACTTTATTAGATAAAGCTTTTGGGTCTACACCCTTCATCAGTATGAGTCATTACAAAGAAATCAACATTTAAATAGGAGAATATAAAATCACATGCTTCAGCCCATCCCACTCCCTAATTAACAATCAAAACTAAAAGTAATATACAACTCATAAAGGTCTAAATAAAAAATACTAAAAAAGACAAAAAAATCTTACTTTACATAAAAACTCTTCTAAGAATAAAACATAAAAAATTATTAATAACTTATACAAATATTATATAAGTATTTAATATATCTATACACAATAAAAAAAGTCACTAGTAACATCTAACATCCTATGGTGTATTACATCAGGTTCTAGAAACTTGTCATAACCTATTAAAGCCTCTCCCTCTGCCTTTTAACTAATACTGGCTTTAAACTAACCGCATTATTTAAGCCAGGGGGTACATCTGCCTGTAGCCTAATAATCCACTCAAGTTCTCTCAACTCCAAAAGATTGTTAATGTCACCTTTCCTTAAACTCACTGCCATTTTACTTAATACCCTAAATTTAAATACATGTATTTCACCTTTTTCCATGGCATGCTTACTCAGAGCATTTGTCAATACTTTTCTTCTTACTTCAGATTTATGCTCCACTATTCTCTCTCTTAGTTTTCTGATCGTTTTTCCCACATAGAACGATGTACATAAAGTACACGTAGCTAGATACACTATCCTTTCCTCATTACAAGCAGTTACTGTTTTTATAGCAAAGACTTCTCCTGTTACTGGATGTTGAAATTTAGTGTCTCCTTCATATAGATCATTGCAACAGGAACAATTATAACATTTAATCATCCCTTCTAAATCATTTTTTTCTTTTAGTTTTAACCTGAAAGTCTTTATAGCATATTTTCTGCTTCAGAGCTTCACAGCTTCTGTAAGCAAACCTTGGTTTATCACCTACAATTGATTTTATCTCAGGCATAGCCAATAAAATTGGCCAGTTCCTTTCTATTATATTACATACACTCCGTGTATTTAAATTGTATGTTGTCATATACCTCAAGGTTTCAGCAACTGCAGGTGAACCTCCATTTGTTTTCTCATTACTAACTGCCAAGATTGGTCTATAGTTAATCTGTCTACCATTTATTACTTCCTCCCTTATCTTATTTATCAAATGTTTAGAATAACCACTTCTCTCAAACTCTAGTGACAAAATTTCTACCTGTTCAAAAAAAACATCCTCAACTGTATTCAGCTTACTCAATCTTATAAATTGTGCTTTAATTATTCCTTTAAAAATATGTGGAGCATGCATACTGTCCCTATTCACATACCTCAAGGCATCTACCTCTTTTCTGAACACCTTAGATTCTAATCTGCTATTAACCTTAAACAGCGTTACATCCAAGAAATTCATACTACTAACTGAAACCTCCATTTTAAACTTTAAAAAGTCAGTTGAGCTATTGAGGTATTGTACATAAGCTTCTAATTCCAGTAGGGACCCTTTCCATATCATAAAACAATCGTCCACAAATCTTTTGTAGAACAACATTTTCTCATTTGAGTAACTGCTTTCATCAAATATAACTTTCTTCTCCCACTCAAAGCACAAGATTAGCATACGTGTTGGCAATGGGAGCGCCCATTGCCACACCTGTAAGCTGCAGAAAAGGTTGTGCATCAAAAATAAAAACATTGTGTAACAGAACTACTTCCAAAAGAGAACAGATGGTCTCAATGTCTCTTCCAACCATCCTCACCTCCTTATTCAAAAAATCACGTATAGCGTTAACCCCATAATCATTGGGAATAACAGTGAAAAGTGAGGTGATGTCCATAGTAACCATAATATAATCAGCCACATTATTACTGAACTGCCAATTATAAAGACTACCTAGAAAATCATTCGTATCCTTCAACACAGTGGGACAGATATCCAAATATTTCCCCAAAACATTTTGTAAGTATTTGGAAATTGGTTCTGTCACCCATCCCCCACCCGAGACAATAGGTCTCAAGGGTGGGTTGGTGATATTTTTATGTATTTTTGGGATACCATATATCTGAGGTGTTCTGGGGCAAGGAACAGTCAAATAATTAAATAGTTCCACACTCAAATCATCATTAATCTGAAGCTCATAAACAGCCATATTAACTTCAGTTACTATTTGTTGAACTTCCACAAGGGAAATTCTCCTAAATGTATTTAAATCATTCAGTAACAGTTTAAAATTTTCAAAGTATTCATCCTTCTCCATTACCACAATTGCTCCCCCTTTGTCAGCTCTCTTTATTATTATAGTATCACATGCTTGCAATTCCCTTAAGGCCAAATGTTCAGCAAAAGTTATGTTATATAACCTTTTACGAACAGCACTACTATTATAGTAAAGTCGTAATTCACATTCAACAATACTGGAAAATGCATTTAAAATAGGGCATAATACTGGCATGAAGACGCTTAACTTTCTACAAACTGGCTTATACATACCATCATTCTTAAAAATCAATTTGAGACTAACCAAACGCACGAACATTTTCAGGTCTATAATTGCTTGTACAATGTCATCCCTTGCATTCGGAATGAACTTTAAGCCTTTACTCAACAATAATAGTTGCGTTTCTGTCAATAAAACCTTAGAGAGGTTTACAGTACCTTTAATTGGTTTGACTATCGCTTGACCAGCTTGTTGTACACCAACAGACTGTTGTTCTTCCTCTTCCCTAGGACTGTCTGCTGTTGTTGCTGTTGATACTGCAAGCGAGACTCTTTCGACTGTACTTGCGAAGCAACCTTCTCTGGCTGCTTCAACAAAAAAGGAGAAAAAGAAGTTATTTCCCTTTGCAGGGCTTTTTTATTCGAACTTGTCGCACTAGATGCCATACCTTCCCTTATTTTGGGATGCACAGCACCTTCCTTCATAGCCTCGGACCCGCCATTACTGGAAGTCAGACTTTGCACCACGCCCTCTCCTTCACTTAAAGGTACATTGCCATTTTCAGGTAAGGAAACCAATCTGGAAACAGATTTTACATGCTCAGTACTATGATGCATAGCAGTGGTTACTTCTGTCTTCTGTTCCTCAAATACATCAAGTTGATCCAATGGACCCATTTTTTTAGCCATAGTAGCTGACGTTTTCTTATTAAAAGTTGCTACATTACCTTCTTCTCTTGGCCAAGAAAAAATACGATTCTGCTTGAAATCGCCCATATCTCTATGTAATTTATTTATTTTCCTTTGCTGTAATTTTGAGTCCAACACATGCGTTTGGGTTAGGAAGCTCTGATATAGCCCCACCGAATCATTAAAGCAAGGTAAACTAATAATAGTACTTTCAAGCTGTTCAATTTCTTCTATGAGCTTACTTTCTATAGGCTCAAAAAATGTGTTCATCAATTTCATATAATCAGCACTTAGCTTAAGGTTTAATTGTTGCCATTGCATCAGTAAGTCATTATAGGTATTGCCATAAGAGGGCATCTTTAGTATTCTTAAGCCTCTCGGTACAATACCCAATTCAAGATATGCCTGAAAACTCAGTCTCTGCCACTGCAGATGTTTATAGGTTTGCATTTTTTTCTCCAGAGATAACAAATGTTCCTTAAACTCTTTCACCTTTACATCTATAGTCAGTTGCTCAGGGTCCGCTTCATATACCATTTTTAATAGTGGATTCTCATGCAGCCACAACAAATTCTTAACAGAATTACTGGATTCTCCTACTTCAATCTCCATATTCCACTGAACGCAATCACCAGGAATAGACAGCAAAAGTTCCCCGAGCAAACACCACAACCACCACAGGCTGAAGCTCTCCTTAATAACCAGGTGTTTGCAGTATACACCAAATGTATCAAAGTAGAAACAACAGTAGGTGTTACTGCTATAATTCAACTGAACCACGATACCACACCAAGAACTTTATTGAGGTGTAGACCCAAAAGCTTTATTTAATAAAGTTCTTGGTGTGGTATCGTGGTTCAGTTGAATTATAGCAGTAACACCTTCTGTTGTTTCTACTTTGTTGTTTCTCGGGGAACTTTTGCTGTCTATTCCTGGTGATTGCGTTCAGTGGAATATGGAGATTGAAGTAGGAGAATCCAGTAATTCTGGATATTTAGGATATTTAGTGCATCCAATACAAAAAAAAATGTTTCACCTAGAATGAATTACTGCTGTCACAATGTATATAGCTCTATATCAATCTTTCTCTCTCTCTCTCTCTCTATATATATATATATATATATATATATATATATATATATATATATATATATACACTTTTTTTAAAAACATCCCAAACATTACTTCTAAATTTTGTATTCCAATACCACCTCAGGCAATACTATAATAAGTATTGAAATATGACTATGGCCATCCAAATCTACTCTGAACTGGTGGTCTAGAATACCACATACACAAATGCCATAGATATAGCCAACCTGCTGGCAGACAGGTTCAGTGAAAACTTTTCCCCCCTGACCCTCCCATCAGTAAACCAGGACATCCCCAGCACCTGCCCCCCCCCCCCATAACCAGGGAGCAGCTCCTTAATGCCCTCTCAAAGGCAAAAAATGCAGTCTGCATGGGACCCAATAACATCCCTGGCTGTATCTTAGATGAACTCAGGCATGAGCTCTCAGCTCCATTAGGTACCCTACTCAACCAAAGCCAGAGCACCAGCTTCATCCCAGCTGAATGGAGGACAGCCACTGTCATCCCTCTACACAAAGGTGGAGCAGCCACTGTCCCAGATAATTATAGATCCATCAGCCTAACTATCCTGATCTGCAAGGCCATGGAACACAATATCATGGACCTTATAAACAAGGACATTGGTAATCCCCAAACACTTGACCCCACACAGTCTGGTTTTGTGAAAGAGAGATTGCGCCTGTTAAACTTGGTCAAATTCTTCAAAACAGTCACCAAAGCCATGGCCGAGGGGAAGACAGTGCACACTGCCTACGTTGACCTAGCCAAAGCCTTTGACACTATTCCCCACTTGGGCATAATAGATAAACTCTCCCAGCTAGGCATCAACCCGTATGTTACCAGATGGGTTGCTAACTGGCTCACTGATAGAACCCACTCAATTAAAGTAGGGGAAGCCACCTCTATTAGTAGATCTGTAGTGAGCAGTGTACCCCAAGGGATTGGTCTTGGGGCCTCTACTGTTTGGGACATACTTTTCTGAGGTGCAAGCCAAAACCAGTGGTCTGTGGCTGACCAGGTTTGCAGATGACTGCAAGCTGGGATCTGTCTTAAATTCCCCTAGTGATGTGAACATCCTCCAAGAGAGTCTTACCCAAACTAATGACTGGTGCCAGAAGCATGGCCTCAAAGTTAATGCCAATAAATGCATCATTATCCACTTTCGGGAAAATGGCATCCCCACTAATTATCACATTAATAACAATGTACTAAGCAGGCAATCAGTCGTGAGTGACTTGGCCATCCAGGTTGATAGCAACCTGACTTTTGACCACCACGTTCCCACCATTGTACGGAAGGCTTTCTACATGGCCCACCTTATAAGTAAGGGTATTTCATCCAGGAACAAGGAGGTCATAACATGCCTGTACTCTTCCCTTATCAGACCCATTATTGAGTACAATGCCCCCTTCTGCATATACCTTGCAAAGTACATGCAGCAGCTGTAGCGACCACAGAGGTTCCTGACCAGGAAAATCCAGGGTCTCAAACACCTATCCTGTACAGATAGGCTAAAAGCCCTGTCCCTCTACTCAGTCTCATACAGACTGCTCATAGTTGACCTGTGTCTGGCATACAAAGCCATCTTAGAGTCAGCCTTGATGGAGTTGCTGCACATCCTTAAGTCAAACTCCACTCGCACAACCAACACGCAAGGCCTTAATGTTGTCTGTGACATTTATAGAACTTGTTGGTGGGAAAGATTTGTATCCCAAAGACTCCCCCATCTGTGGAATAGACTCCCTCTCCATGTCAAGCAGAGTACCTCTCTAGCCCTCTTTAAGAGGAACCTGGATGACTGGATGGGAAACAGAAAATATACCACTGGGATCCCACCTCTGTCCTTGCTGGACAGGGGAAATAGGCATTGACTTTGAGGGAACATGGGATACATTTTTGTCTAGGCTTATAACGGCCTCCACGCCAATAGCCTAGTATCATCCTATGAACCTATGAATCCATGAACCTATAAGAAAGCAGCAATTGCTATTACCATAGCACACGGTACAATACAACATAATAGCAATGCAAGACATGAACAACATGGCCATCATATCCTGTCAGCTTCTAAATTGTTTTAACCCCAAATAAATACCCATTATGATTTCAAAACTTGAAAGGATTTCCCTTTTTTAATAGGAAACTGCAAAGAAATTCCTGATCTTTACAAACCTTTCAGAGAATATGGATTCTTTTTTAGGCTTTCTAAAATTCCCAGTAGTTTAACACAGTGTGCATTGTCTCTTTACGTTAATCTCACACATTCTCATAACAATTCATACCTAGTTATCTTGTTACCAGAATAAGGTCTAATATGGGTGTGAGATAAAGATAAAGACAATGGGTCAATATTCCTTCATTTGAGTTTCATAAGATTTAGTCTCAACGTTTGGAAAATGTTTCTTGAACCTCCCATGGAAGTTTTCTAATCTACTGAACTAAGATTTTTCAGAGAGGAGCCAAAAAGCATTGTCAAATTCTTTCCAGGTATAAGTAATCTCAGATAAATTATTTTCATTACTTCCAAACTTCTTGACTTGATATATATTTGGTCACCACCTGTTATCTCATTGTAATAGTTTACAACTTGAGCTATATGGTATTCTAAAGCCTACTTTTACCCCCAAGACCTTATGTATCTTCACCTCTTCAATCACCTGTTACTTGGGTAAGTAGTCATACTTCATTATTTCTTGCACAAAACTTATATATTTAGTTTTCTTCACATTAGTTGTCATATTATTAGTGTTTGCCTTTATGGCTAACTTTATGAAACATTTCTGGAGTAAATCTGATCTGCATTACTAACCATAAGCTTTTCTAATTTGAAATGATCCACATATAGGTAGAGAAAAACATCTATTTCAATGGGAGTATATGAGATGTAGATACAAAAGGTGTAAGGATCTAAAACTGGTGCTTGTGGGACCCCCCACTTCCATAACTTAAACAAGTATCATTGCTTGAATTGCAGTTGATATATCAGAGTCTTGCTCCTAACCATGTATTATTACAACCTGTTGAAAGGTCTATTCATAATGACTTGCTTATCCACATCAAAAAATCTGTTTAACTGGTGTTACAACTTCTTTCTTCAGTGCTCGTGGTTATGCTGAGTCTGTCAGCTGCTTTGGCAAAATCCAGTTTCTTTATGACACAAAACTATCATTCTTGGCAAAGGTAGTATTCTTGTCCTTTAAGGCACTGCTATCCAGTTGAATCTTAGATGGACTACAGCTATATGTATCCTTGAAAATTTCAATAAAAGTAGCAGCAATTTCATTTCTTTCCATGTAAATCAAACTGCCATGCCATGCATAAAAGAGGTCAGTTTTAACCTAGCCTCCTTTATTCTCATCTGATATTTGAAAAAAAAACATCTGATAAAGTTTTTCTTATACTGCTTCTGTTCTCCTTTGATGATGGCTTTAATCTTTTTATCTAGATAATTAATTGTAACCTTGATGATTCTTGTTTCTTCCAGTGTGTTTTTTCCATAACTTATTTCTAGAGCTAATTAATTTTCTAGTATCAGTTCCTACAGAACACATAGAGTTGTTGTGTTTTCTATCAATCACAGAAACTTTACGTTTATTTTTTAAGTTGTGCAATGATTCTTTGCCCACATTAATGTACAGCTCTACCTTAGAATATAAAGTGTTCTATTGTTTCATATTTATATAATACCTGGTATTAGTTTTGTCAGTTTCTGATATAGTCATTTTTTATATATCTTACCCCCTGTGTCTCCTGTGTATGTGGCTTGACAGTGAAAGTAAAATCGATGTTTTCTTCCAATGAGATGTGTCCTGGATATCTAATATGTTTTCTCATCCTGATAGCATCCAGTCTCCTCCCCTTAAATCACAAACTTATGCTGCACAGTTACTGATATGGTACTTTAGATCCTTTAAACATGCACATGAGGACTTTACTGCTGCAGTGATCCATGTTTTGTCAAACTGTGTTATCATATCCTGTTAAACTGGAAAAATGTATATTTGTGTCATAGCAATCACTCATACAGCTGTCCTGCTCGTGTTACATGCAGGTGTCAATGTGACACTTTAATGGTACACTCTGTGCAAAGTTTACAGACCGATAACCATTATATAATGTTGCTAGGTTTGCAGAAAACCCAAATAATGCAATAATAGGTCATTTTTACAAAGTGCATGAAAAATAAACATCCCTTCCAGAAATGTGCACTCTATATAGAATTTATACCATGTCTTATACCTTTTATAACACATTTATAAACATTTTTCATTTGTTTAATAGCTACTCCATTGCTTCAAAATTGAAACTTTCTGAGATGAAGCATTCTAACTTGTTGTGTCATATGCCACAGAAAACATCATGCAAATAACAGTTTTATTAATAAAATATGTGTATTTGAAATTGGCAATACTTTGATTTCTAGAAAGAAATGACTTCTTTAAAGAATAGAAATTACACAAACACAAAAGATGATCTGATAGTGTATAGGCAATGTGCTCATATGTGCTGTTAGCAGCCCAAGTTTGGTAATGGACTTGAGTAACGGGAATGACTGGTCAATGGATGACAATCTTTTAAAGTTTTTGTCTATCCTTCTAGCAAATCAGGAAAATACCAAGAAATATTCATCAAGGCCACCCACACCTCAAGACTAAACACTAGAGGATAAATGTATCACCAAACACCATCATACTAGGTGACCCAAATATAGACTGGGAACACTACTCAAGCCCAAACAAACTCAAATGCCATGGAACAACTAGTCACCATTCCACAAGAGGAGATAACATACTTGATCTCATCATCCAAACTCTACAACAAATCATCCAAAGCAAATTTAAAATAGCTAAAGACTCAAAAGACAATCAACTCCCAGATATGCTCAGAACTAGTTCAAAATGATGTGAAGATTACTGATCCTACAGACATTGCCAACATACTGGCTGACAGGTTCAGTGAAAACACAGCATCCATGGGACCTGATGGTGTATCTACTTTTCCAGTACAAGCAAACACAGGAGGGTTATGGCTGACAAAGTTTGCAGATGACAAGTTAAATGCCCCACTGAGCACAGAAGAAGTTATCAGGGACCTGGGGACCCAGGTTGATAGTAGCCTGTCATTCGACACCCATGTAGCTAAAGTAGTTAGGAAGACCACCTTATCATGAAGGATTCTCATCTAGATCAAGGGAGGTTATAGTCTCCCTTTACTCATCACTCATCAGACCAATGATTGGTTCCTCACCAAAAGGATAAAGGGTCTCAAAAATCTATCCTATGCTGCCCGACTGAAAGAACTCCAGCTCTATTCAGTGGTGACCTTTGCCTAACATACAAGGCCATGTCAAACCCAGATTTGATGAATATGCTTCACCTCAAAAATCCAGATCCATCAGAGCCACAAGATGTGCTGGAGGATAGATTCATCACCCAAAGACTCCTATGCTGTGGAACAAAATCTGGCCTTGTTCAAGAGAAATCTTGACCAATGGATGGGAGATCGCAGATATAGATTACCTCAGTGTCACTGCTCGACAGAGGCACAGCAAAATAATGGGTATAGTTCCCCATACTAAAAATGCCCTCGGGCAGATAGCCTAGTATGAACCTATGAACCTATGAACCTATGATAAGATGAAGAAGTTGAGGGACAGCTAGCCTATCTGGAAAGGGAATATTTGAGAGAAATCCCTGCCCTTGAGACCAGTGGGGGAGATCAGAGGATTTATAGGATAACTCTTTAAGTGGAAGCAATATGTCATCATGTGCAGGGCCGGAAGGTGCATACTATAGAGCAGAGCGAATTATGGTCAAATGGGACCCTAGGCAGGGTAATGCACTGAGCACCCCCCCACCACACACACACACACACACACACACACACACACACACACACACACACACACACACACACACACACACATATCAGTATCCTTTTACTTGGCTGCTCTTCCCAAAAATGTTCAAACCTGTCACTGTGCATGCTATTTTCTTTTTACTTTTAGTATAATCACATATTTTAAAATTGTATTTCATATTTTACAGCAAAAATAGCAATAGACATGCTAAACAAACAACAGTCTCACATTGAAAACAGACTTGGCATGAGCAGCAATACATTTGTAATCCCTGAAAACTCATATTTATTGAAAATCCATCTGGCAATCCATTAAACAACAAGAAACATGCTGGGGTTCATAGTCAAACAACATATAATGAAGCACTAATTAGTGGCTATGTGAAGGGTGCAGAAAGTCAAAAGACAAGTATGCAATGCATTTGCTAACAGATTTGAACAGCCCACTGGATTTAAGTGTTCCTTTGCAGGGGCAGCCTAGGAGTAATGTCTGGTGAAATGACCTAATCAAAGTCACACAGTAGACAAACAAAGGCTGTAGACATCAAACCATGCGCTACAGAAGTAGTTCATTAAGAGTTCATAGCCTTACTCATCTGAACTAAGTAGTAGGCAAAACTGTTGTAGCCTAAAACAATGTATTTCATACCTGTGTGCCTAAAAACAAGCAAAATTGCAAATGTATTTATATTTAAAATATTAACATTAAACTAGTAGACTTCATGCTGGCCAGTTTATTTACTGCCAAATAATAAACACACAGTCAACAGTCAACAAAACATGTAAACTAAGGATTATACCCAAAGAATATGGCTCACGTGATGATGCTTCTGCTAGCACCATTACTACTGTGGGTTCAATGTCAGATTAAGTGCATCTTGAGCCCCCAGGCTGTGTTCAAACCATGCCCTCACACACACACACACACACACACACACACACACACACACACACACACACACACACACACACACACACACACACACACACACACACACACATGCACACACTTACTTAAATACATAAATGCATGTGCTCTTTTATTCACCTTCCTGATTGTTTTAACTGATATTTCTTGCTTAATAAAGCATTTGTAAGAGTGTGTTTTAAATTTATAGCTTTGAACATTTTTTCCAGTAAGCAGTGAAACAAAGCATATGAGCTAATAATGACAAAAGTGTCCATTTCCAACTGTTGTCATTATATTCCACCAGTATCTATACTGAACAATTTTAGCCACTTTATCGACTGTATATACACAGCATGTTTTATTGTGATAAAAATGATCACAGTAAAGTATTCAGATTTGCTTTACACAAATGTACTATAGTCCTGCAAGAAATAGACTACTGACATTTTAACTTTATCAACTCAGCAGGATCAGTCATTTTTATCCATAGATATCCCCCAAACCAAGAAACTATAGCTCCATTGTTATCTGCATTTTTCTCAGATGTCTGTCAAAAAATTAATAATAAAGAGCAAATTCACATATTTGAAATTTGTTTCACATGAATATACAGTATCCAGAGTATTCCAACTTAATTCACACAGACACACTAGTCCTGAAAAGTCAGATTAAACACCGTTCAAAAATAATATGATGTAAAGAGCATAAGTTACTTTCATCCACAGATAACCTTTCACTCCACCAGCAGTTCCAGCCAGCTTGCTAACCGTGCACACCCCTTATTGTTAAGAAGAAATAAATTACATGTACTTTATTGGTAGCATTGTATGAAATACATGAAATTGTATAAAGATTACCAACAACCTAACATAAGACCCAGCCACCTGCAGCACTCTTTAAACAGAACATTATTTATGAGAGCTTAAGAAATATTAATCACCTGATAATATCTGTTAAGTCAAAAGGCACAATCTCTGAAGAAGTAAAAGTCATCTGAATAATCGGGCCTATATTAAAAGAATGAAACGAGAAAAGAGCAAATGCTCTTTCATCGACACATAAAATGCGAAAGTACAAAACAGCGAAGTAACGGAACAGCGATTTTTTCCAGAGAAAAAAATCGCTGGGCCATTCTCGGGATTTTGCCATTTCCTCCACTGTGGTGGGGGTGTGGGGGTCGAAGCGCCCCTCTTTATTTTACTGTACATTTATTTATTTATTTATTTATTTATTTTTTTTTTTTTGGGAGCAGCATTTTTTTTTCTCTGGGAAAAAAGTGCTGTTCCATAACTTTGCTATTTTGTGCTTTCAGGTTTTATGTGTTGATGAAAGAGCATTTGCTCTTACATCATTTCATTCTTTTAATATAGACCCGAATAATCTATATTAAAGAAACATGAAAATGGCACAAAGAATCCAGTCACGAAACAAAATGGCCACACAATAAAGCCCAAAGGATGCTCACTTTTATTGTACAATAAAAGTGAACATCCTTCGGGCTTTATTGTGTGGCCGTTTTGTTTTGTGACCGGATTCTTTGTGCCATTTTCTTGTGTTTATCTCCTTTAATGGCTACATTAAAGAAAACTATTACTTATGCAGAGGTTGCTGTTGTTAAAAAATCTTTGCATTTTAGTGCTTCATCTAAAACTGCAGGGCCTGCTGCCCTTGAAGAAATTTCCTATGTTGCACTAAAAACATTTGTGTTGTTCTTCTACTTTTGGCTTTTCCTGGTTAGGGGTCGCCACAGCGGAACTCTGGTCCGCTAATGATTGCAATAGAGTTTTACGGTGCCGAGGTGCCAGCTCAACGCCCAACCTTCAACGAAGGAACACCCATTCACACATGTCTTTCGAACACCCCTCGACCACGGGGAGGACATGCAGACTCCACACAGAAGGCGCTCCAGCAGAGAATCGAATGGGAGAACCTCTTGTGGTCAGGTGACAATGCTACCGCTGCACCACCGCGGCTTCACTATGCTGGTGATATTTCCAAAACACACCCTGAACAAGATCAGCTACACAAAAGTAAATGGCTAGCAAACAACAACAACAAAAGACTCATAGTTACTAGGCATACATTCCAGCAGACCATTAAGACGTCTAGCCCATATTACTAATTGTTCCAAAGCAGTGGCTCATTAAGGGACTTGCTCAATGTCACACAGCAAGCAAATGAAGGGAGAAAGATTCAAACTATGTATCCTTGCCACAGGAAACAGTTCACTTACAATCAGAGCTTTAGCACTCTGCACTGTCATAGTAACAGTTTTAACTAAATTCAGATATACTTTACAATCTGATTTTATAGAGAAGACTATATTACAGTAATATCCAACAATAGTTACATAATGGAAGCTAAAGATCAGATGATCTGATCATCTCTCCAAATAATGCAGACTGTCTGACCTGACAAATATCAACCCTATTGAAGTTGCAGGAAGCCATACAGAAAGTTTTGAAAGAATATTACTAAAATGCACAATGTTTAGACTATATTGCATATTCCAGGCCTACAACTGAATTAATTTATCCTTTGGTGCAATGAGTAAAGCAAAGCAATTAATGAGAATTTAAATGCTGCAACAGCTTTTGTTCAACAACCCACACATCATAAAAAATCAAAAATATTAATGCATGCAACATTTTTGGGAAGGGGGCTTACACGCTTACAGGATACCTACCTCTCATTTTTGAGCTCCTTATGTCTTGTCTGTCATCAAGAATAGCAGATAATGCTGTACTGTTGCAGCATACACAGCCAGTCAACTAAGAATAACAAATCAGGCCCCAAATACAATTACTCAACTGTCTCTCCCAAATTTCCACAAACAGAAACGTGTCAGTACACATAATATTTTCTTCTTTACTTTTACAATTATCAGAGATATTTAAAACTTTTACTCCAAATTTTACATAAAAAATAAACAGATATCCATTTTCTAAATAAAACAAAACACTATCAAATAGAAGTAATTTACCATGAGAAACAGTAAACTTTTCCCTTAAACTCATTTAGTGAACATTTATATGGCAACCTATTAAAACTTCAAGAATTGTGCTGGGGTTCATAAATATACAGTATATAGAAAAGTACTAATAAGTGGCTATGTAAAGGGTGCAGAAATTAAAAAGACAAATGTCCAATGCATTTGCTAACAGCCTGGGACAGCTAAGTGGACATAAGTTTCCCTTTTCAGGAGCAGCCCAGGAATACGGCCTGGGAAAGTAAATTGGTCAGAGTCATAGGGAAGGCAACTGAAACCAAACCTTATACCTTAGGAAGCAGTTTGTTAACAAGCTAAATTAAAAATGCATTCTTAGTTAAAAAAATACTTCATGCTGTCCATTTTATTCACAGCAAAATAATAAAAACACTGTCAGCATTTAGCATAACAAAGAAACCAAGGATCACATCCAAAGAGCATGGCTCATTTGATGATATTCCTGTTTACTACAAGTGATTTCCTTCCTTTACACCCTAAATGGCTAGTAGTTCAGGGGACCATTGAAGAGTGTAACCCAAATATCCAGTAGCCTCAAAGCACTGTCTGGCTAAGTGACTTGTTCAAGCATAGAGCAAAAATATGAGTCAAAAGCAGAGGCATTAATCAGACTAGCAGACTAGCAGTTGGTGAGGAGGATTAAGTCTCCTGCTCTCTGTACCTAACACCCATATAGACACACTCTCCAGTCTGGAAACTGTTTGCTTTGTACCTTTCAATAATAAAACATATGTCCTCACAAGAAATCCTATTTTATTCACATTGAACTGAAAAGCATGTTTGGCCAGAATTCTGCAACTCTTGTTCCTGTTGTAAACAAAAAAGCAAACCTTCAGTGAAATATCCAAGTATCTTCTCTAAACTCAAATAAATGGAGGGAGATACTACCTACTGCTGCATTCTGAAGAAGCAGAACTGGAGGACTGGTGATGATGTTGTTCACACCTTATAGTGAGATGCAAAGCAATGATGATATTGCTTGCAAGTTACTACAATAGCAAAGCAACAAATTAAATATATAGTCAGAATTTTACTCACAACATAGCACAAGTTAAGAGCATAGCAGTACAGTAAAGTCTCACTTAACCGGCAGCCATGGGGATTGCTAGATGCCAGTTAAGTGTATGTTCCAGTTGCTTGAGATATGCTTTGGGATTTTTGATTGGCTCGTATGCCAGCATACAAGCCAACCAAAAATGGCAAAGTGGAGCCTCTTCTGTTCAACGAGGAACATCTGGCTGTTCCACATTGAACAAAAGAGGCTTCCCTTTGGGAATTTTGATTGGCTCGTATGCTGGCATATGAGCCAATCAAATGCCAGACGTTTGAGGGTGCTGGTTGCTTGACTCCCAGATAATGGGGGTTTTACTGTATTTTTTTTAATGTTTCATGACTGTACTGGGCTCCCTCAGACAGCAGCAGGTCCTAGGCATTTGCCTAGGTCACCTTGTCTTAGATCCAGCCTTGCTGCACCTTGTTCAAGGACACACCTCTACATTGCTTTCCTTGTTAGGAGAATTGTTTGCCTTCCACACAATAATGGCTTCAACAAATGTGCCAGCTGCTCTTTATTGGATCATCACTTTCCAGCACTAGGAATTTTAGCATGACAACTAATGGTGCCTGATCATTGAAAAGACAGATTGGAAATTATACAAGGAGCTGCAGAAGTACTGAGGCAAAGCATATGCTCTTTCTAAATGCCAAACTTAGCTGTGAGACAGGCACAGCACAGATTAAAAATATGCATACACAGAAAATATAATTTTGGACTCTAGGTTGGGATGTGATGCAAATGACTATGTATTGGTGAAATTTAAGGTGAAGTCTCCAATTCACCTGTCGAGTGCCCAACAAATATATTTTTAAGCAGTCTAGACAACTCCCACTAATGCCTAAGCACTGTTACAGGTATTCTTAAGGCAAGCCAACTGAGATACAATAGCTCTGCCTTACCATTTGTCTACTCTACCACCAGAAAAAGTGCATAGTAAGATGCAGTCAATTTCTTCTCAGCCAGACTGTCACTCATACAAATCTATGAAAGCAAAATTCACTCCTAAAAATGCGTAACTTATCTAAAACATTTTCTTGTCAGAAATCTCACATTAAAGCATTTACGTTTTTCCTTCCTTCTGGAAGTACTGAAACCACAACAAAAAAGTCTCAGATTTGAAAAAACAGAGCAGTTAATTGGTGATGACTACTATTTTCTAAATATAGAAAAAATAGACAAGAAACTACAAAAAACATCACTATTTAGCCTCTGTTAAAATTCAAGAACCTAGAAAGCAGACCTTAGTGAAAAAACATCCTCAATGTTTGACTGCCAGAGGGTGAGGAAAGTAATATCCCAATGGTTTTAATGCAGGTGGTACTTAAAATGTTGTTAGCCGTTTGATTCAAGCAAACTCCTGCATTACTGAATATGTGCACAGATCTTTGCAACCCCAGCCTATCATAGCAGTTTCACATTACGCAGTGATGATCCACTTCTTAACCCATCTAAATCATTGGAATGTTTTAGGACAGGTGGAGCAGCTGTGTTATTATTATGAGTTTCTGTAAAGTTGAGATTCAGAGTGAATTTTTCCACCATGCTTATAATGAAGGAGGTGAGAAAGGAGGCTTCAGAATTTAATCCTATCAATCCTCCTATGTTCAGAATGAAATATCTGTCCATCCTTCAAGGATTGGTACAGTACCACTTGGTCATATTTAAAAATGCTGTAGAGCATTGTTAGCTACACTAACATAAAAGGATACAGTTCTGACTCTGACCCAGTTGACCCCAGATAAATTAGTGGAACCTGATAAAATTGTTGGAACGGAAAAGATGAATGATAAGGTTTAACTTGTCACCTCTCTTTGTAGGAAAGGAGGGGAGTGTGTGTGCACCTGGGTTCCTTCTAGATGGCTTAAGGCTTGGCGGAAATGGGGGATCAGACAGAGGTGATTCTCCCAAAGGGGTAGAGACATTTGATAACGTATAAGAGGAGCTGTGTGCATAAATTGTGACAGCCCAGTGCATGCCCATTCTTTGATGATAGGGGCATGTGTTGGTTAAGTAGTGACTTACTGACCCAAATCCCTGACCATTACTGAGTGGGCAATGTTTCACATTCCTGGTTATCTCAGCTCTCATCCCAAGGGAATGACTGGGTTGTAGGGCTGCCACTCTGAGGAACAAATGCATAAACAGAGTGACTAAAAGTTTTAGTGTTTAATGATCAGTGAATCATTACATCTTACAGATGCTAACAATGTGTTACCTCATGCATTACCAGATTTCTTTAAATGAAAGGACATGCTATAGCAAGGTTACAGTTTGTGTTAACTAAACATATAATACTGGTATGTCATTATCATCAATTTCTTCCATGAATGTCAGTGAGAAGTTTTGCTTCACAGTTAATGTCCAAAGTGATCTATTGGCAGTTTCTGTTTTATTCATTCAGTTGTTAATATGTTTGTATCATTCCTGTTATTTTAGGATCCTGACCTTTTAGAATAAGGTATATGATTAGAATGTAATAGGTGCTATCATATTAATTGGTTATGACTGGGTAACAGAGATAGCATCTAGCAAGAGTTTTTTTGTGCTTTGAGTTTAATGGCAGGGAAGCCCTAGAACATAATACACAATTATGTTCTAGATGTATATGATATATGATGCTTCCTACCTTAACTGCTTGATCTCTGCTTGACAAAGCAGGTACTTGATATTGACACCAACAGAGTGATATGACTGTGGCCTGCTACTTGTTATGTCTGCTTGCTGACCTTGTCCAGTGAAGCAGCTATGTATGCTAGATGGTATTAGTTTGTATTCTTCATGCCACCATCACCTGCCAACATCTTCTGCTATAACAATAGTTCTCTAGGGGTATGGTGTCACAGTGTCTTGGTTGGCCTTTGGTACTGAGCTATGCAGAATGGACTTCCTAGGGTGGTGAATGGGAATGTGTCTATAAGTGATTCCTTATTAGTGAGATATGGATGCCGCAGGCATGTATTACACAGACCATTAGCATGCCATATGGTTAAAATGTCTGTACATATCTAGAACTTCAATGATGTTTGCATTTTTAGTAAGGTGACTCTCCAGGTAACAAGCCATTTGAACTAAATCTAATGCACAGCAGGATGTTTTTCCCTCCTAAAAAACTATATCAGCATTGTTTCTGTCCTCAAAATAAGAGCTATTCTGCTCAGGATTTGAACATATTCCAGGAGGATTTCTCCACACATCAGTGGTATTAACAATGAGTTATTTTCCCTCACTGGTTTTTAGGGGTTGGTTGCAGTCAACTCAGAATGTTATCCAGAAACCTTTTGACTCCATAGTTCTAGAAAAAGGAACTTCAGCAAGCTTTATTCCCATGATGGCTAAGGCTATGGGATGAGCTGTTTCCTGGGTGGCATGACCTTGATAGGATTTTTTATACATCATGACCTCACCAACAATCTTTACATGCAACAGTGTGTTGGCTGTTAGCAGGGACAAGGATTCAGACAGATATTTTTTTCCATTCAGTCACTTTTGGAAACTATTCTGTATACAGTTTGGGAATTACTTTCTTTGTTAATGTATAACTGAGTGTTACTAGCAGTGGAAAGCTTTATGCCCTCACCAGCTTTCATCATAATCTTAATTTTGTATCGATTTGCTTGTCAATAATGCACAGCAATGGTGCAATATTGACAAGCAAATCAATACAAAATGAAGTCTTGTCGATATTGCACCATTGCTGTGCATTATTGACAAGCAAATCAATACAAAATGAAGTCTTGTCAACAATGCACAGCAATGGTGCAATATTTGCACCTACAGATCGGAATGAGCTGAGTACAACTCTTAGAAAAAGAAATTTAGAGCCTTAATGTGAGATATTAGGGTCCAGCTATGGCATCTATAGTCACTAGAAGGAATACTGAAAACGAGTACCTTATTGGGCAACACTGAAAAATATACACCTCATTAGGCAATCAATCATCCTGTGATCATTCATAGAGATGACTTATTTATTGACTGATTGATTTAAATTAAACAGCTGATAATGTCTCAAGGGAAAATGCTCATTTTCAGTGGAGTTCCCTAGAGGAAAGTCGTCAGTACACAGCAGACACAGAAGGTAAGTGTGGTTGTATGCCAGTAATGAAATTAAGTCTTGTTTCTTTCCAAGCACTCGGGTTTGCACTTCCTTTCCAAGGACAAACTGACTGACTGGTTGCTATCGGTCTCAGTGGTAATACTACACTATTTTATTAATGATATGTCCCAACTATAGGTACCATGGAGTATACGGTTTGACCAGTGCACCAGTGATGGAACAGTTGATGAGCAGTCCCATCTTCTTATGTATGTTAAAGATGCAGAGATATTATTATAGCAATAACCCACGCCTGGGTGTGGGTAATGCTGGATTTACCCATGGTTGGCGTGGTTTCGTCCCGAGGGCAAAGCCCGAGGGACCAAACAAAGCCAACCGTGGGTAAATACAGCATTACCCACACCCAGGCGTGGGTTATTATCATGACATTATTTAAGAAAAGAAACTATTACTTTTCTTAAATAATGGCATAGTATAATGCCTGTTTACTGCCCTTCCGCAGATGTCTGGCATCCGCGGCAGTTCTGATGTACTGCGCGATCAGAGCTGTGGGCAAAAGCAATGGAGAAAGCAAGATCTCCGTTGCTTTTTTTTTACTGTTTTCGCTATGTTAAATGGGTTTAACATAGCAAGACAGTTTTAAAATAAGCAACGGAGATGTCCTTGCTTATTTTAAAACTGTCTCGCTATGTTAAACCCATTTAACATAGCGAAACAGTAAAAAAAGCAACGAAGATCTTGCTTTCTCCGTTGCTTTTTTTTTAAAACCTGTCTTGCTATGTTAAATGGGTTTAGCATAGCGAGACAGCTTTAAAATAAGCAACTGAGATCTCCGTTGCTTATTTTAAAGCTGTCTCGCTATGTTAAACCCATTTAACATAGTGAGACAGTGTTTTAAAAGTAGAGTTATACTAATGGAAAAAAGTCCGGGCGACCGGACCTTTTTCCATTAGTATAACTCGATTTACAATGTGCACGCTGGCCAATCAGCGTGCACGTTTTGGGGGGGTCATGGTATAATATGTATTTAACACCTACACTTAGAAGATACTTGAAAAGCCTTTCTTGGAAAGCGTAAGCAACTAATCAGTGTGCAGCCATTATGCTTCTAGGTTTTAAGCTGACTTCTTTATGCTCTTGGCACAGTTAAAGACCAGAGTTCTGAGGTAGTTTCTATAATTTTAGTAATGAAAGAGCTTAACTATCTGTTAATAAAAGATTTTTTTATGTGGATTTTTCAGTGTTGTTCCATCAGCACCACATGATTTGTTTTTTTCTGAGTTTGTGAATGGTTTTCCGGTAGAGAGTACTAGTTTGTTTTTATATCTCATGTTAACTTGACTAGTCTGCACAGGAGTAAGATCTCCTTCCCCCTTTCTTGTTTATATACCACACCATACAGGTACTGTGGACCAAATATTATTCAGAGAGGTGAGAGCCTTGATAATAGCAAGCATCTATTTTATGTTTATGTGCTTGTGTCTGTCATTGTTGCCCCAGACACCTTGCACTTTTATCCCTTCTGACACTGCACCCCAAGCAAAGGCCAAGATATCTATGGTGATTGTCTGTTTTAGAGCAGGAGAGGAGAAGAAGAAGAAGAAGGAAGACCTAGATTCAGTGATATTAGATGGCTCCACCATCAAGTAATTTACGTCTCACAAAATCCTAGAACTGGAATTTGAAAATATAAAGGACACTAGTGCTGGAAGCAAAGAGACTTCAAACACCTTTGTATCTTTCACATGTGGAGTCTTGCAAGAGGTATCATGAGAATCATAGATGCCATGAGACCCAGAACTCTGAGGTATTCCTTTGCAGAGACTGAAGTCAGAGTAAGAAGACCCTGGAACAGATCTAAATATAGATCTATTTTTTTCTGTAGAAGAAAATCTCTTTGTACTGAGGTGTCTAGCAGATACCCCGTAAACATAAAATCATGTGTGATGGAGTTTAAAAAGTCTTCTGAATGTTAACTTGAAATCCCAGCCTATATAAGGAGATGTCTTACTTCGACACTTTGAAAAAGACTCTATAAAGATAAGCGTGTGTGTGTGTGTGTGTGTGTGTGTGTGTGTGTGTGTGTGTGTGTGTGTGTGTGTGTGTATATGAGTACAAGCTATTCACATTTTCTATATATACATACATATACACTCATATACATATATATATATATATATATATATATATATATATATATATATATATATATATATATATATATATATATATATATAGCCATCAATTTCCCAGTTTTCTACTCAGAACCTAAAACATAGGAAGAGCAGATTCTGCATACTCTGGACATGCATGGTCAGCTCAGTTACTATCCTGACAGAAATAAGCCCTTTAGGAAAAAAAAACTGATCAGCTATTTGTTTCTCATCAAGGGGCAAAAAAGAGACTCCTGGGTCTAAACAGACAATTTCCAGGAGCTTATCCTTAGCTATTGGTTTTGTTATTCCTACTGAGACAACTCAATTCCGTGCAGTATCAAGGCATGTCCTACTAGAGCCTTGTCTTCTTTGATGACATACCAGGAAAGGTTGTACTCTAGAAGCATTCTAGAACCGCCACATAATCCTCTGTCCATAATTTACAAAGCATTATATACCGGATTCCTTTTCTAGGGCCGAGTTAAACTTTCTTAGAATGATTATCCAGGGACTGCTGGATCAATATTCATCCATCCTCCGAGATATTCAACTCATGTATCCTGAAGGCTGCTGCAGCAGTGGAAATTATGAACAAAGTACAGTTATATAAGTTGCACTTACCCATAATAGTAAATGTTTGAATTCATCACTTGCTGCTGTGAGAATGATAAACACAATACAGTTGTGTAAGTTGTACTTACTTATAACAGTGAATGTTCAAAGTCCTCACTGCTGCAGTAACACACCAGCCCTATTCCCCCCACTCTGATATGCAGTTGCACTTGGGACATAAAGTAGGGTTGTGTTTGGTTTCTGCTTTATATGTTCTGTTATTAATATTGATTAGTTTTATCAGGATGTTAGGACCTTCCCTCATTGCATTGCAGTAAGTCCTAGAGAAAGCTTTACTTTGACTGCTGATTGCCCTCCACGGGATTAGCCAATCAGTAGTCAGAGTGAAGGAGTGTGGGGGGTGGGGACAGAGCTTTTGAAGCTGGCCAGTCATTGTTTCCTGTGCAAGAAACAACCCATATAGCTTAATGGCTACTGCAGTAGTGAGGAATTTGAACATCTGCTGTTATGGATAAGTGTAACACATACAACTGTACGTCCCTTACTCTTCCTTCTCTTCCTCGTCTTCTTCCTCCCACCTCATTATTACTTTCCCCCTACTCCCCTCTTCGTACCACATTTCTGTACATCATGTATTGAATCATCCACCTTCCATCTCATCTTTCTTTTGTCTTTCATTCCTATATCTCCCTCATAACTTACCTGCAATTTAGCTGTACATTTATTTTTTTTCCTACAGTTTATATGTAAATAAGAATGACATATAAATAATATTCATTCATGCCTTTCCAGTTTCCACTAATTTATTTTATAAACGTATACTGTACTTCATGTTTGTAACCTTGGGGCTTTTCTGTCTGGTTTACCAAAGAAAGTATGATTTTGCTCTGTCAGACAATTTTAGGAACAAATGGAATGAAAAAAATGTATGAATGAATAAATAAAGGAATGATTACTTAAGTAAATAATACATAGAGGATGTAGATGTATGAGTGGGGCATGGTCCTCTACATTATGGCTACAGGAGTTTCTCCTCTCCCGAAAGTCATTAATTCTGGATAAATTTCCATTGCAATCAATATTTTAAACATTTACTGTATAATGTTCACATCTTGTTAGGAGAACCAAATGATTCAACATATGGCAGTACCTTAATGGCTGTCAATAACTCAAATTAACTCTTCTAGGTATGTGATTGAAAGGAAATAAATATTTTAGGCTGCAGGACATTTTGCAGCAATTTCAAACTATATGCTACTCCTGAAAGTTATGTCATAAGCTAGTTTGTGGTTTGATAAAGAAATTCAAGAATGTGAAAGAGAAGTAACATTAGTTGATTGCCATTGTTATGATGGTGCATTAGTCTGCATTACAGATAAAATGACATTGTACATCTTAACTTATTAACATGTTGCATAATATTTGCTCTGTCTTTCATAAAACGCTAGATGTTTTGGTAAATCACGGATTATTACATACAGTCAGTCACGGCAGACATTAGATTTTTATACTTCTTTTTGTTTAGAAAATCCATGCTGATGCAAAACCTGTTAAAATTTTAGGTGAATTAGACTAATATTTAAAAATTGCCCTGACTGTAGACATTTAAGTCCCACCAGTATTTTCACTTGGTCCAGAAATCCTGAGCGCCAGTGCTGGACATACACACACACACACACACACACACACACACACACACACACACACACACACACACACACACACACACACACACACACACACACACACACACACACACACACACACACACACACACACACACACACACACACTCCCAGTCATTCCCACACATGCCCAGACATCCACTTAATATCAGCCCCACACAGACCCTCAGACATAGCCATCCTTTTACCCCACTACACACACACCCACACACTCTCTCCCAGGCTTCCATACACAAGCAGAGACATCCACTCAAATTCACTCCCACTCAAACTCACAGACACACAGATATGGAGCACTTTTTAAAGTGAGGTAATGGCCCCAATAGCAGTGTGGGGATTGAAGAGGCAGGGGAATGCTCTAGATTAAAGGAAAAAACTCCTTAAAGTGCTGTAATGACACTAACATCCTAACTGGGGTTAGGGTGGGATGGGGAGAATCATTAGACACCAATGATAAAATAAACAACATCTCAATGGGATTTGGAGGGAGGGGTGATACACTATACCACAAAGCCCTAATAGATATATGCCATAGTGGCACTTCAACTATTACAAGGGCAGGGGGACTGTGGGTTTTGTGTGTGTGTGTGTGTGTGTGTGTGTGTGTGTGTGTGTGTGTGTGTGTGTGTGTGTGTGTGTGTGTGTGTGTGTGTGTGTCTCTGAGTATTGGTGTTTATGTATTTCTGTGTGAGACAGAATGTCTAGGAGGATGCCACTGTCCACCCATACAGCAGGTTACTACCACAACAAATGCTGTTCAGAGACAGGCAAATTAGCCAAAAATGAAATCTTATTTCACTGTGGCTAACATGTCTTTGAACTGTAAATGGGCACATCGAAGGAGAAAACCCTTTCTAGCTCAAGTCATACAGCTAGTGCTTGTCACTTTAATGAACTTCTGGGTCTGATTTTTAGTCAGCTGGAATGCATAATGAAAAATGCCATGTCAATTTGCTAGTATATGACTGCATGTGTGCATACAACTTTTGCAAGCCATATTAAATCTGCATCTGCACATGTATTAATTGACTGTATCATTAATAAGTACAGTACACAGCACTTGCATCATAATAAAAACTATTTGGGAAAAGTCACTAGGCATTTCACACTTATCTACGAGATACAAACAGTACCATGGTAAGGTTATGTGAGTATGGTAGTGTTCTATTTTAGAATGACATTTATAATTTGCTAACAATTCATACCAAATCTGATTTTTTTTTCACAGTGCTGCATACTTTTCTATAATGGGAAGTTTGGGCTACTGTATTGTTTTGCATTTCATATATCATGGGCATTCCTGTGCAATGTGCATTTTTGTGTTTTATGATTCCTCCTTTCATTGTCATGTTGCAATCTACATTTTCTATGATAAAAAAGTCTAATTCACTAAAACAAAAATCCAGCTATCAGGTAAGGGCAATACTGTATTTTCCTAGAAAGCATTTTTGGTAGCTTAGCCTCAGAGCATCCACTTTTCAGGATAGTCTACATGTAAAACATGAAGAAGAATGCATGAAATGACAAGCAGAAATGCTCAAAGGGATTAACTTAGGCATCTAACCACATTCATTTGTGCACAACCTGATTAACTATAGTTGTTTGGGTGTGTTTTTTGCCATTGTAGTTTTATAACATAAACACTGAATTTAAGGCTTAGATTAAGTATGCTGTGCAGCTGCTAATGTGTGTGTGTGTGTGTGTGTGTGTGTGTGTGTGTGTGTGTGTGTGTGTGTGTGTGTGTGTGTGTGCATATTTGTATGCATGTGTTACTGTTTTAACATGAAATCATTAAGTGCAAAAATGCAACCCCTCAGAAGCAGATTATATGTTTATAATTTCCTTATTCCTAAGTAGTAGTTGTGGTCAGTCCATAGTCTATCCTTAAAGTTCTATGCACATGGTATTTAAGACAGAACAGCAATCATATGTGCAATGTGCAGAAAATCCAAAATGTGTTCACTGTTATAAATTACATAGCAGTAAATTATTGCTAGTTACCCCAATGGCAGAAAACACTTCCTAACCACTACAGCTATAATCATGAGTAGAGAGCTCTTTTCTCTTTATTAAAACACATGGAAGAAAAATACACATCTATCCATGAATGAAATTTGAGAAAACCACATTTTTGCAGTAGTTAAACATAGTTTAGGATTCAAGTCTTCATCATTCTGTTCATAAAATAAGCTCTCTGCCATAGTTATACAACAAGTAACGCTGATCTTACTCCAAGGTGGATTACCTTATGGCTGCTTTTTTCACATTTAAATCATCTCAGTATTTTTTAGTTTTCTACATTTTCAAAGTATTCAGTTGTGGCATGTCTAAGCCCTAATCTGGGTGTTCAGTGACTTTATATCAGTTGATGCATAATAACATTCATACACTATTGCAAAATATTTGTTGTCCTCCATACTACTGCCATAGCCTTGAATGAATCTGAAGAACATATCTCTGCTCCAGACGGAAATGTTATCCCTTTCTGAAGCAGGAGGCATATACTGGTTATCCAGACTCACTTAACTTATGTGACTAACCGTCTTTGGCTTTAAATGCAAGGTTGAATGATTTAGACTGTATCTAGTCATTTTCCTGCTGCACCAGTAGGCCAGCTCTTTAAAATATACTGCGGTTTGTGTTTCACAGCACTTTTTTCATGGGCTTGTATTTCAGGCACTGAGCATTTGTAGATGTCTAAGTAGTATTAACAACAACAAAAAAAGATAAGATTACCCTAAGTGTCCAATCCAGCAGTGTTGGTGGTGCTGCATAATGGTTAGAGATGAAGTTTCAGTTCACTGATGGAAACCTAGGTATACATCAGAGAACTACAAGCTATCAATAAGTCAGTCAGTGTCCCCTCAGCATGGTCAGAGATGAGTTCACTAGATCCAAAGACCAGAGCTACAAGAAGAAGTCCCAATGGATTCATTACTAATCAGTGGAAGAGAAGGGAACAAGAAGTCATCACTGTGTCTGAGGGATCCTTAGCCTCCTTTTCTTTGATAAGTCAAACAGTGCAGCCAACACTAAAACAAGATATCGCAATCATTATCAAGACATAAATAAAACTATAAGGAGGGATAGATTCATCAACCAGTCTTTCCCTCTTCTTTGGAATAGTTTTTTTTTTCTTTTTCTGCAGGTCAATTAATGTGCTCCACTGTCATTCTTCAAACACAGCTTTGGACAACTAAATGGGTACACTTAAATTTACTCCAGGACTTACACACATTGCTTCTTTGGAAGAGATGGTTGAGCCTTAAAGTGTGTGTGTGTGTGTGTGTGGGGGGGGGGGGGTGTCAGGGGAGTTACACAAAAATAACAAATTCAATTAATAGCATTCACCCAATCCTCTCTGCTTTCTTTATATAGAGAACGTTACTGCTTCTAGATGTGGTTTAAATAGAAGTGTAAAGCCAAAAAGGATGATTTGTATCATAATGGCATAGTAAATAGTATACAGTTTCACCCCTGAGCTGCAGAAGTTATTTTTAAATTAATTCCACACTTTGCTCTGTTACTATCTGCATGCTTTGGTCTAAAACACTTGTGGAAATGAATGCAGGCCTCTTTGACTGCGTTTTACATAGTTTCCCATACTTGTCTGAAGCTGAATGGTTAACCTGCAGCATGATAACAAGATGATAATTATAAGTTTAGTGATAGCGCCCACAGCTCCCTTTTCACAGGCCTCTGTGTTATGTTAGATTGCTATCATCATTATTTACTGATGTTTCCTGCTGTTGGGCTGTTACAGTCCATATCATATAGAGCTTAGCAGAAAGTTTCATTAGTAGAGTAAATTGGAATGTGCTTGCTGGTATCTGAGTTTATTTAGTTAATTGTATTCCTTACTTGACAGACACATTCCCTTCAACAGTACTTATTAGGAGGACTTATTTCTTAAAATAAGTCATTACTCTATTTCTTCTGAGTGAATTGCACAACCATTTTGCATTCCATTATAAAAAAATTCTTTACTGTCTTTCAAGAAAAGTTTCCAACTACTATATCCCCTAAATACATTTCCGTGCAGTTAATCTAAGGTGGCAGCAAAAGCCAACACATTCTGGCTAGGCTTATAGATGCCCTCTGGCAGATAGCTTAGTACTTACCTATGAATCTATGAACCTATAACCTATTTACCTTATACCAAGTTTATTCACTGTGAAGAATTGCCTTTCTATGTTATTTTTCCTCTCAATCCATTTATCCCCACAAGTGACTCCTTTCTCTCTCTCTCTCTCCCCTCATTCACTGAAAACAACCACTGTATTGTAGAAAAACAAATTAACATCATCTCTTTTCCACTTCTCAACCATTAGACAGACAATAGAGGTAGAAATTAAGATATACGTTTACTTCCTGCTGCTAGATTAGCTTTCCATGTTTCCTTCACTAGATCAACCAACTGAGAAGTTAAGCATCCCAAAAACATTGGACAAAAAAACATATAAGAACAAACATTTCAAACATATTTAGAGTCTATCCTTCAAATAATCTCAACTTTTCTTGTACATTTAATATGTTCATAATATATTCTCCCAAGGAATGTCTATATCCTGACAATCTTTGGCTTCTGGATACTACAGATATCTTCATCTCAATAATGCTAATATAATGGGGAAGGGAAAATAAAAGAAAATATACTATTTACATTTATCTGTTTGGGGTACCATAATGAAATCAATTGACCCATTGCTCTGAATTTAGTTTTCTGCTGTAGAAAAAAACAGGGAACTAGAGAATGGATTCCAGACTGAAAATGCATCAAAGATGTTGTTTTTCAATGTTTTAGTTGGAGTTTTTTATAAGAGTTTAGAGCATAGTTTTATTGTGTCTGCATATTTCCCTTGCTATCACAATGCACATTCAAATTATTGGGCCCTACATAAGCATGCCCATAACTTTAAATTAACATTTCACTGGCTTCTTACAGATAGTTAATACAACCAATCCTTAAAAACAGCAGAATATTAAACTTCCTCTTTTATTTTCCAGCATTCTTCAATAACCTGACGCTCTTGCTATTACCAAGGCTAAGAGGAAAGAAAAAGTACACATTCCTGCCATAGGAGTGGTATGCCTTTCTAGTCACTGTAGTAATACAGAGTTTTATGAAATAAATAGTTTGTCTATAATATGCAACTAACAGGATGAACTGTTAATATCTTGCTTTTCAATATTACCCCAAAGACTCATTTATTAGAGAAATAAATTAGCATGGTAAAACATTCAAGTGCCACAACATGAAATTAAAATTGTCGCTACCTTTAAAACTAACTATTAATAATGGTGACATATATAGTGAAAAAACATTTTAATAAGCACATTACAAAGGAAATACAGCAGTGCAATTGATGAGTGTCTATACTTCTGGGTTGCAATAACAAAACTGATCTTGGACTCTTCCCTGTTACTTTTGCACTACTCTGTTGATATCTGTTCTCATCATACTCTTTTTCTACTTGGTGAAATGCTGCTTGAATATTGGAAAGGCTAGAGCATTACTTTATCCACTTGTACACTTGATGCCTTCATATGGTACAGCTTCTATTCAAAGCCTTCTTAGACATTAACAGATACAGTCATTGCCTTGCCTCAAGATTTCTTTGAGACTAAGGCATCCCAGGAATCTAAGAAAGTGTGAGTACCCCTTATAAAAACAGTTTGAATCAGGTATAGTATACAAATCTGAACTTAACTTTCGATACTTCAAAATCCTGTGAAATTATATCACCTGCACAAATTTAACATGCCTTCCCCTTCTATTGGTGTTATAGTCTTATTCAAATACAGTAGTTTCATAACAGTCAACAACATTTTTTCAGGGCAAAGTTAGAGATCCACAGCATAAATTGTACTGGACATTTTAAGCATTGGCCACATGTTTGTGTCTTTCGGCTTTTTCCGGGTTAGGGGTCGCCACAGCGGAACTCCGATCCGCTAATGATTGGCAGTTGATTTTTACATACCAGCATGCCAGGTCTGATGCACAACCTTCAACGAAGGTACGCCCATTCACGCATGTCTCCACGCAGAAGATGCTCTAGCTGCGTCTTACTGTGAGGCAACAACGCTACCGCAGCACCGCCACCGCAAGCAGAAATCTGAGGTATTTAGTCAATAGTCAAAAAAAATGTTCTGCAGTCCATTGAATTCATTAGTAATCCTTTAAGAAGTCACAAGGTTGCCCTGTTTCATTCTCTCTCCAACATTCTACTCAGTGTAATGTTTTTCATCTAGTATTATCTTCTGAGTCTATTATCCTGAGTTTAAAACATTTCCTTATGGGTCTGTAGTATGTGTGTGAAACTCTTTTACAGTCTCACAGTAAAACATTGATTACATCTGAATGTGATCTCAATATCTTTTATCATCTCCTCCATTCTAATGACAAAATTATTTTATTTTGATTTTGTCCATTAGAACAAGTATTCAGGGAAGGGAAGGTTGAGCCCTCAGTTTTTAAAGTTGGTGTGGTAGTGGGTTCCAATCTGATTACACACCTTACTATCTGTTCCACTGCATGTTCCTCCTAATGCAAGGACATTGCAGATGGGTTCTGTAATACAAAATAGGATCACTAAGTAGTAACGTTAAGCACCATTTTTCTTTATAACAAAATTTCAAGATGTCTACTCTGGGAAGCAGACAAGGAGTGGGGTATAGTATTTCCCCGGTGTTATCTAGTGCCATCAATTACCAGAAGTCCTAAGCATCACTGTTTGTAACCAACTTGCAGATGAGTGCACTTTTCTTTACTTTCAGTTTATGGAAACAATATTGCAATAGTCTGATTTATGCCATACCCCTATACAGTGTAGACTGGTTAGCTTCTTTGTAACAATGTGTGTCTGTACTGTCCTTAACTTATGATGTCTTCTGCCAACAGCTTTCTTCTCACATTCTGGCAACTGGTGCACAGAACTAAGGCCATGAGCTCTTAATAAGCTCCATCCTGCAGTAGCAGATTTGATTCTAACAGACTTTATTTGCCTATTGTATGAGCTTGAGTAAGTCTCTTAACCAGTCAGTGCTTTGAAGCAATTGGAAATTTGGGCTAGGCTTGTTAATTGTTGCCTGGACTGCAACCGAGTAACCACCTATGTACTTATGAGCCTATGAATCTATAGGTAGTAGATTTTGCAAAGGGCTGTGAGTTCATACTGGGGGAAGGATTGTTTGGATTGAAGACTTTATACTGACAGTAGAATTTTTTTTCTCATTAGTGCAGATGTACTGTCTTCCACCAAAGCATATCTTCTATATTTTGGCAGATTCACCTCTTTGTCAAAAATGCTATGTTATGTTAAAAAGTATAATGACTTCTTTGGAATGGATGACCTTTAGAATACAAGGTTAGCAAATATAAGCTCATGGCTTTGTACAGACCTCAAAGAGCTTGTCCAGCAGTCAATAACATATTGTAGACCCTGTCACTTGTCCAAGTATCAAGCATATCTGAATGATATCTTACTACTTAATAGGAGTACATTCTGCACAATCCCAGCCCCTATAGTGGAATGCACAATTTTTAGTTCTATTAAAGTTTTTAGGAACAACTACAAAGCACCCTTATTATGGGTCACTAGTGGTTTTTTTTTTGCTATTTTTACTCCCACTTCTGCATTCAAAACAGAGTTGTGTACACACTTGTAGACTGAAATTAAATCCCCTCCAATTAGTCTATAAGTAACAGAATGCGGATGCAACCTTTCAACATTTGTTTATACATCAACCCCTTGACTTCTCTTATCTGCCTTGTAAGGAACCCTTGAATTCTTTCCAGTCTGTTAAGTTGTTGACTCTTATAAAAATAAACAACAGCACAGCATTCAATTTTGAAGTCTGACTGTTGATGTATACAGTGGAAATATCACTCACAAATTTCTACTGCAGAGAGCTTTCAGTATATCTTTAATGGATAGCTAATATTTCTGTGTAATTATCCTCACAATAGCCTCAAAGGTCAGCTGGTTATCAATAACCATCCCTAGGTCACTTACTGATGACACATCTTCAAGACAATTATTATTCAGAGAATAGGGATACTGCAAATTATTGTTACCAAAGTCAATTATGTTCAACTTTTTTTTTGCATTAAATACTATTTGATTCTTTTGTGCTCATATATCTAAGGTATCCAGAAATCATTGTAACCTGGTCTGATCTTCAGTATTAGATACTAATAAAGCCCCTTTAGTGTCATCAGCAAATTTTCTATACCAGATGTTATTATCTCTTATAAAGTTAGGCTTATAAATTGGATACTGTTTGGACCTTAAAACAGACTCCTGTAGAATGCCAACTTTCTATTTTGTTATTTCAGATAGAACATCCCTTATTTTCACCCCAAATGATCTTCCTTCCAACCAGTTACCAGTCTGTCCTGGTAGAAAGTTATTAATATTCCTGGCTCCCATAATGCTCAAGATTCTGTCATGGGACACAGTGTTGAAAACCTTTGCAAAGTCCAAGTTTACAACAGCTACCTTTAGACCTTGATCTAAGGCTACCCATACCATCTCATAAAAAATTAAAATGCTGTTTAAACAAGAACATCACTCCTTTAATCCATGTTGCGAAAGATCAAAACTGGCATGAAGATGTTCTATGAGAAAATAGCTAATAATATGCTCAAAACATTTCCCAAGAATTCAGCTTAGACTTACAGAATAATTATCAATCATAGTAGATGTCCTTCCTTTAAAGATTTGTATCACCACAGGTTCCCTCCACAAGAGTGGAACACAACCAAGTCTTTATCCACATTTTAAGGAAAATAAACGCTGTAAGCACGGGACCAAATGGCAAGGAGATTTTAATAGGAAAAACTCATTTAACAGGGCTAGCGACAGTAGAAGGCCTAATACCTTTTTACAGCTTTTAATACATGCTCAGATGTTATCTTTGGACATTACACAGTTCTATAGTAATCCTCTAAAGTGTCATCTGAAACAAGAAAAGGCTTAATGCTAGAAAATATATCAACAAACAGTTTAGTTAGTAGTATCAGATCTGAAAGTAAGACCCCTTGATGTTCTAACACAATATTTGGCATACTATCTTTCCTGTAATGTCACAGATGAGAAAAGCAGATTTTCTGTTAACTACTGTATTCTCTGCCAATTTGAACTCATAGCCATTTCTTGTAAATCTAAATAATTTCCAAAACATTTGTTTAATCAACAAATACCTATTTTAGATACAGTTGGTGATCCTTTATTTTCTTTCCAAAAATGTTATTTCTTCAGTCTTTCTTTTTCATGTTTGGTAGACCACAAATGGCTGTTTTCTTGCCATTAAACAATTTAATAATTGGAACATATTGCTCCATTAGTTGTTTCATAAACTCATAAAAATCTCCAAAGATTCTGACTTTTTTTGTCTTTCAAGGTCTCCCCCTAGTTTCAGATTTGAATTTTGAATTTCATTAATTATTCCACTGTAGTTAGCCCCATAAAAGAAATTCTGTAATTGTTGGATATGTTGCTCCTGGTTTTATTTATTTATTTATTTATTTATTTATTTATTTATTTATTTATTGTCATTTGTTAACCAGGTTAGTCCAACTGAGCCAGGGGCTCGTTTTCAGTGGAGACCTGAGGAGAAAAGCTCCAGATACAGCTAACAAAATAACAGAAGTATTACAGAAATATCACAAAAATAGTTATGTTTACAATGATAATTTCAAGTAGTTATAAATTGCTGGGTTGAAAACACATTTTTACTCAGTTTTGTTCAAGATGCAGAAAAATAAAATAAAATCAGGTACATAACATCAAATAAGTTTAATATGCCAAATAAGTTTTGCAGCTACCTAAGAATTTCCAGCTGATTGTTAAGTGATCTGAGCCATTCAGATCTTGCAGTATTATGCTGTCTTACACAGTCATTCCTTCCTTAGCAAGGACTATATACATTTTTTTTCTACTAGGTTTGAAAACTACCTGTTGCTATACAAAAAGAAACTTGCCTCCAGTAATTGGCCTAGTGAACGGGGTCATCAAATTGAACAAATCCGTCAACATTTGTTGCATTTAAATCATGGGCTGCCCTAGTTGGCATTCTTCAAGATGACAGCAACGAGTCAGTTGGGGGGGGGGGGCTATGCTGATGTACATATGAATCTGTGAATAAATGGAAATTGCAGGCTTTGATCTCATATAAAACAAGACTGCTAAAACTACCAAAAAATGCAATTTTCACATCAGTTTAATCATAACTGATTTCTTTATACTTCAGTGGATCAACTGAATTAAATTTAAAATGTGGTTCAGAATTCTACATCAGAATTTTTCTCTGAAATTTGTGGAACAGCAACTGACCAATCAGTAACAACTTTGTCTGCATTTTCCTCCAGTTAGATTAAGCAAGCAATAATGATCAACAGGGTATGTGTTATTGTGGAAAAAATGAACACTTGGCATTGGGCCTTTATACCTCTGGAAAACCATTATTTCCACAGTAACACACACCTGGAGGGCATTATTGCAATTAGAGAATGGACTATCTGATTGATATATATATATATGGATCTACCTGACAACACCGACGCACTACAACACCGACAACGAAATCACCGACACCACATAACCGAATGTTCACAGACACGAAACCTCACATGCCCAACACACCACAATCCCGACAATCAACAAACAAAACAAATCCCCTGTCCAAAAAGCACACACACAACACAAGCACACCAAAATCCTTACAAACCCACACTAAACATTACATATACAACTATCTACAACCTTAACCCAAACCCTAACCCTAAGGTCCATCACTATCGCACACTCACCTAACCTGCGCCCTAACCCTAACTCACTTAACCCGCCCCTAAACCTAAAGACTGTCACTATCGCACACTCACCTGACCCGCGCCCTAACCCTAACTCACTTAACCCACCGCTATCCCTAGAGTCCGTCAATATCGCACACTTACCTTACTCACACCCTACCCCTAACGTCCGTCACTACCGCATACTTACACAGCCTTTTCACATGTCAGTGTTCTCAGCGTAGGGGTTTTCATCCGTCGGTCATCTCAGTTTTCGATCTTCTGGTGTCGGTCTTCTCATCGTCGGCATTGTCAGCTTTCGGAGTTGTCAGGTAGACCCATATATATATATATATATATATATATATATATATATATATATATATATATATATATATATATATATATATATGCATGCAGAGAGAGTGAGATGTGTATATATTTATCCATCCACAAGCCCTTTTTCCCCACTTTTTGCACATCGGGCCAAGGTGCCACTTCAACAGTGACAATCATCTAGGGCCAAGGTTTACACCACCTGATAGCTAATTCTGCCATAACACACTCTCACACCTATGGCCAATTTAGAGTGTCCAATCTACCTAGTACATGTCTTTGGAATGTGGGAGGAAACAAGAGCACCTGGCGGAAACACATGCAAACAGAGGGAGGACATGGAGAATCCATGCAGAAGGCACCCCAGTAGATGATTGAACTGGGAAACCTCTTGTTGTGAGGCAACACCACTAACCACTGTAACCACTGTGCCACCCTATGTATGTGTGCATATATATATATATATATATATATATATATATATATATATATATATATATATATATATATACATATATATATTTGACCCATTGAAATTACAGTTAATCAAAACTCACCCATTCTCAGTTCTTCGAAACATCAGTTATCTGAAAGCACATATATATATATATATGTGTGTATTTATATTTATCTATAGCTATATCTAATATATATATATATATATATATATATATATATATATATATATATATATATATATATATATGTGTGTGTGTGTGTGTATATGGATCCTCTTCATATGAACGAACTTTCAAAAGTTTGACATTCATATGGCCGGGACCATATGATTGAACTTCTGAAAGTTTGAATATGTATAGCGCAGATCCCTATACAACACTGAACTGGGAGATTTCCCTTTTCTGCACTGTAGTGTGATCTCAAAGTAGGAATATTTAAGTAGCAGGGGGTGTAGGGGGCTTGTCCCCTTGCTAAACGCAGTTAGTGAAGTGTTTTGTGTGTTTTACATTATTTAGAAGATGTTCAACATTTCAGACTGTCGATCATATGTTCTCGGCCATATGAAAGTTGGCATTTTGAAATGTCGAACATCTGAAGTTGACCTGTATATATATATATATATATATATATATACATATATATATATATATATATTATGTAAAATAGTTCCATTTCAAACTTGCTTTAGTACATATAATTGCGTTTGGAGGAAGTATTTTACATCCATAATATAAGTTATGTAAGTATTTAATGACTACACTCACACACACACACACACACACACACACACACACACACACACACACACACACACACAAACAAACACATGGGCACACAAACACAGTCACTCTTTTTTTTTTTTTTAACATTTTACACTCAATATACAACAAAGCACTGTTTAATGATCATAAAAATGGCAGCTGTTTTGATTTTACTTATCTGAGCTTCATGGCTGCTTAATATTCTGCTGTGAAACATCAACCTTGTTTTATAGTGGGCATTACCTATACATTAACAACCTGCTGGAGAATGTTCATTCTCCAATTAGGGTTTAAAGTACAATTTGCCCATTATCTAATGAAAATTATTGAATAAAGGATAATTTGTATTCAAAAACATTTGCTTGATTGGACACAGCAATGAGGTGCCTATTGTAAATCCACCATTACTCACAGTAACAAGCCTGGGCAACTGTCCACTAAGTTATCCAATCTGCAAAGTGGACAAAACAAGTATGAGAAGGGAGGAAGACAAACATCCATCCTCCTTGAGGGCAACCATAAAGAAAATCTTGAAATATTAAAGTGCACACACACACACACACACACACACACACACACACACACACACACACACACACACACACACACACATATACACACACACACACACACACACACACACACACACACACACACACACACACACACACACACACACACACACACACACACACACACACACACACACACACACACACACACACACACACACACACACACACACACACACACACACACACACACACACACACACACACACACACACACACACACACACACACACACACACACACACACACACACACACACACACACACACACACACACACACATATATATACACACACACACACACACACACACACACACACACACACACACACACACACACACACACACACACACACACACACACACACACATATACACACACACACACACACACACACACACACACACACACACACACACACACACACACACACACACACTAAACTTAATATTATGCATTGGCCATCTTCAGGTATTCTCAAATAAACTGTTGGTGTATCTGCACTCCTGAGTCTCAGGTTAAAAAAAAGTGCCTAGAAGTACTTTCTGCCAGCTGTACAAACATCAACATATACGTATCCAGTGCATGCAGTACACAAGCAAGGTGCTCACACTGATTCAGAAGGCGGTGGAAAACTACAATACCATCAAGAAGATCCAATGTATAATGCCATCATTTCAAAACATAAGCAATTTCATTGTTGAAGTAATAGAAATTTATAATAGCAATAGTCCATTACTGTGTGTGAATAAAGTAGAATTTTCCCACAGCTGGTATGATCAAAGTCAGGCTTTGCTCTGATGATCAAGCCAAGCCAACCATAGATAAATCCTGTATTACCAACAGCCAGTCATGAATTATTGCTAAAATAGAAAGTATATAACATGCATGAGGAGTGAGCACCAATTTCCATTTTCTGATTACTAGGAAAAGGTGTGTAGGCTCATGTTCCCCTCAGTCTTGACAAATCTGCTTACAGGGATTCTTTTCCAGTTACTCTTTCAGCTAGATTCATTTCACTGGCCTTCAGATTCAGCATTACAAGAATGTTATTTGAGTCTTCACATTGTTATTAAGTGCTGTGGCTAACTACGGCACAATTCCTGTACCCATGGCTTTCTGAAAGAAGCTTCTTTGCATTCATATAGATACAGTTGCATGCACTATGGCCTTTGTCAACATCTTGAAGAGCCTGCTCCACATTTCTTGATTTATGTAAATATATATATATATATATATATATATATATATATATATATATATATATATATATATATTCAATTGATCCCATTTCCCACTTGTTGACAGAATTTTTTTCTTCTAACTCATCTGACTCTTCCCTGTCTAAAGGAGGGAAGACTTCTCAAGACAAGTGTTGGAGACAAAGACAAATACTGATGCTAGTCCTGTGCCATCAGTTTCGTGCTAGTTTTAACACTAAAAGCCTGAAACACATGACTGTCTTATAACAAACTGCTGAAAGCCTGAAACACATGACTGTCTTATAACAAACTGCTGACACTGCAACACGTCCCAGAAGGACTGTATGGATTGTAAACCACAAGGCAACGTGATCTCTGCTGCATACTTTTTTCAGTGCATATCAAGGATGACCTCCTTCTTTGCTGGGACCCTCTCTTTATAAGTGGAGATTCCAACTGAGTTCTGATGGGATCTATTTCTGGAAGAAAATGAACCATCTACTATTTCCATCTTGATCCTTACTTTAAGCTCTGCCTGCTGGATAAACTTCTTTGCTAGCTATCATTCTCTACCTCTTTTCCCATCTACTTATCATCTACTTCTGCCTGCCATTATTGTCATTTCACAGGTTTGTTCACTGAAGTCACCTAGTGGTGATGCATGCTTCTGCCTCCATCCTCAAGGCTATTATCACAATATATTCCTACTTATCGGTTCGTCTACCACTACTTCTAAAGAGAATATGTCATTAACTGAAAGTACATTGCACCCTCCCCTTCTACTGTTCACTTCTGATCTATATGTTCAATATATGTTTCACTAAATTTAGCGTTTGATCTATTACTCTTCTATTTGAATTATGCCAGTACAATCTGTGCATTATTATACAAATGAAGGACATAGCTAAGCATTTTTTTTATTTATGCTTCTCTTACTATACAGCATAAACTGCCATTCATTACTTTATTATTTTTTTTTCTTGAAGAGGATCTCCAGAGACTTATATTCTTTCCATCTCAAGTTCTACTTATTTAATTACTTGACAAGGGGTAAAATATACACAGACACCATAATACTGATGATCCTGAGATTTCCCTTTTATGATATAACTCTCACAGGTTGGCGCACTGGATTGCATGCTCTTACATGCAGTGAGGACACTGTTAGCCATTTCATTTAGCATGTGCTTTAACACTATGATCCAGAACATGTTACGAAGATATGTCACTCTTGTGGTAAAAAAGTACAATGTACATCAAATTATGGAGACTTGGCATCTGTTTATTTTACTCCTAAATGGTCCTCTGTTTTTCTGATTACAGGATCTCCCTAAGACACCATCAGTACAATTATCAGCTCTGCTGGGATGTCAAATCCAGTTATCATTTCTTCTTCTACGGTATCATTGCCCCCGTCTCACTTAGCTTGCTTCCTCTACATCCTGAAGAGCAGTTGTCTTCCCAAGTACAATTTCAGAAAACTTTAGTAACACAGAATATACGTATGCTGATTGGGTACACATCTTTTATGACTGTCCTAAGTTAAAAAGTTTTTGGAAGAATATTGATGATTTTCTCTAAACATTATCCACTGGTTCCTTTTCATTAACCAAATCATTATTTTTTAATGTAAATGAAGGATATTCCCTGAATAACAATAACTCATATTTATTGTGGTCAATACTGTGTCTCCAAAAAATGTATTACCAGAAGATGGAAAACTAGCAGCTCTCCAACATTTGAAGATTTCCTGTCTTCAGTGAAAGAACTGCCAATTAAGAAAACTAAGAGCAAGGAACTCAGAATCTATTCAAAGACTATAGTTAATCCTTGGATAAAAGCTTATCATGTTTTGAGACTCTACAAATGGTTCAGAGCTCTTTCTGAACTGACATTTGTGTTAACAGAACTTGTTTAATTTACTTGTAATCTGCAATTTTACTTCAGACCTTTGTATATATTGTAAATATTTTTTTCTTTTTTCTTACACTAATATTTTATTCTAGAATGGGAAAACATTGTGAATTTGCTATTTTGTTTATGAAAAATTCAATAAAATATTTGGAACAAAAAAAGAAAACTCTTGTACTATATTTTGAATAAATTCTTTTTTATCTGCTTGACATGAAAACTGTATAAAGTTCTGGCATTAAAGCACATGGCCCTCCACTGTGCTTTCCATGTCACATGTTGTTGGATACCTCTGCTCATTGCCTCAGTCTTCTCTCTCCTTTATCAAGTTCCCTCATCCCCCCAGTTCTTGCTTATTAATCTCATGGTAAAGGTAGCACCTCTGAGAACAATCTGCTTACCTCTTTGAAGTGCTCCTACAGCTCTTCTGTTACTTGTATCACCACAGCTACTGTTTTTTTTCCACAAAACAATTTTCCCTACATGCATGTTTACATGTGAGTTATTTTTCCCTTATAGATTTAAATTAATGAAACACCCAATGAAGCTGTAATAATCAAGTGGCTGTCTTTTTGGCAGAGCAGACGGCTGTAATGGTACATGATAAAATGGAAATGCAATCAACTTTTTTTTCTTTTTCTTTTTTACTTCGGGGTCCCTTGAATCTTCTATATCTGATAAAAAATTCACTTAAAGTGTGGAAAAAAACAGACATGTCTTTCAAAATGTGAAAATGTCTCAACAGATAATTTCTTAACATCTGATAAAGTAAGAAGTGGCACAGGACATCCTTATTTTTGTGTAATGGATGTTTAATCAGGAGGAGCAGACAAGGAACATATGTTTATCTTCCAGATTTATGTATTTTTCCATCAGCTACTTATTTTTTTTTTTTTTTTGTAAAACTACAGTTAAGATGAAGGGAAACATTTTAGGTAATGTTGGTTTTAAGACCATATGGTTTACATAAAAGCTGCCATATAAAATAAATTATCGTTAAGAGAAATGGAGCTCTTTAATTTATTTAAGCTGCAAGTTCCAATTATTAAATGTGAACATGGCTTGCTTATCACACAATTTTAAATGAACAAGACAAATAAGGCAGCAATAGCTGAATGAAGTAAACTTTAAGCAATGCAGGTACTGTCTTTCAAATAAAAGAAAGCTAGAATAATTTGAAAGATTTGATTAGTAATCAGTTTGTTGAACATAGAAGAGTTTCAATAGAAAATATATTCCTCTAACCCAACTGACACAACATATTCTACTCCTCAGACACCTGCCAAGGGCAATGATCAGCAAAACAGATCTAAAGAATCATTTAAGTCATCAAAAAGATGTTCCCTTACTGCTGAACAAAAATGTTAAGTCATTTCACCTCTTTTTACAGCATTATTTAGTTTTAGCATTCCCAGACAGTACTGTTGTATTGTACAATGTGAAATTTCATTTTATTGTATTATTTTTTTATTTCACTCTCTGGAGGCTATTTGCTTATGACTGACATTTTATCAACACACTGCAATCTCCCCATATATAATATCAGCCATTTTAAACGGTTGCCCCGGCTGGAGTACCAGATGAATAACATCAAGGGAAAGTTTATAATAATGAGGAGGAATAGTGTAATTGATACCATAGGGAATAATTATCTCAGGGTAACTCTAAAACATTTTTATTATTTAGCATTTTTAGCAGATTTCATTGCTGCACTTTTAGATGGACTTCTTTGAGTTGCAATTCTCTGCACTGGCTTAATACATTTCTACCTGTTTGCTGATTTGTTTGAGTTCCTTCTGCACAAGGAAAGTAAAACTTTATTGCTTTTGACTGAGTTTAGTAGTTTTAAACTAGAGTTATTTTTTTGAAGAATTTAAGCTGAATCTACATTTTTTCATAAAGAACAGCTTATTTAGCAAGTGGTTTTGCTGTTAAACTTGGAGACTGTAGTAATTACTTTTGTAAGAGAAAGTTAATAGCTGCTATTTTGTGTCTGAACACCAGTGGCTCTCCCAAAGGTGTTTTTTTTTTCTTTTTTTTTTGCATGGACTGTGGTGATCTGTACCAGTGCACTGTATGCACTATATGAAGACGATTATGAAATTTTGCACGACTTGACAATTTTTTTCTGAGTCCTACCTACACCAGAAAGTACAAGTTTATTGCAATTGATTTAGATTAACAATTTTAAACTACATTAACTTTGTTTTGAGCATTTAAACTTAAACTGCATTTTTCATAGAGTACCTTATTTAGCTTAGTGTTGGATGTCATTTTGGAATTGCAGTAGTAATTCTTGGACAAAGAAGATTAATTGGTGCCATTTTCTAACTGTCTGAGCACAGCTGACTTTCTCAGAATTATTTTTTGGTTGGTTCTTTTGTTTATTTTTCTTAATTGTTATTTGCTGCATGGCCTTGTGCTGAGCTAACTATGTCCACAGTGAAACCCTAGATTTAGCTGAATAGTATATAGTGAGCACATTTTAAGTTTTTTCCCTTTAGTCAGTACTACCAATCCACAAATTATTCCCTTAGTGGGGAACTGTCCTGATTGAACTGGGACAGCATTAACTTATTTTCACATGGCTCTCATGTGCTTCTAACTGTGAGGGGAGAATCAATACACTGTGTGTCCCTCTGTTGACACCACTGATAAATTTCTCGTACTATCACTTGATATCCTAAAGCAGTCTAATAACTGCCTTATTCTTACTAATAAGGAAAAATATTTTTGATCTAGCCTACACAACCATTTCCTTTACCTGTTCTACTCACCTAGCCTTGTCTTCACTAGTTAGGTTAGACCATAAACTCATGACATTTACTCTCAGAACTACCATATACTCTGTAATTGGCATTTGATTTTTTTAAGGACTTCATAAGGTTGAGCCTTATACAGTTATATGATGAAATCTCTAAATTTACCCATGACATCAACAGCACCATTGATCCTGGCACAGCAGCCAACTCAGTAAGGGATTTTGTGCCCACGTAGGGAAATAATAGATCTAGTAATTCCAACTGCAGCCAAATGCAAAGACAACTTTAAAAATAGACCTCCTAGTGGTCAACCAACAATAAAAAATTACTTTATAACAGAAGAAAAAAAATCATGCTAGAACTCTTCAAAATGAGATAGCAATACCAAGTTTCAATTACTATTTAATAAATGTGCTATAGAGCAACAAATGGTCACTTACAAAAGTATTTTCCTACATTATATCTGGAAATGTAATGACTTTATTTAATGTAAACATAGCTGTGACTTATATTGTCTACGTTTGTCAACATAAATGAGTAATTGAGTTGCCTGTTCCTTGGCAAACAAGGAGGAAGCCCTGACTTTGACCTAGCTGTCCAGGGTTAAGACAGTGACCAATGAGTTAAAGTAGTGGAATAATGAGATAGAGACCATCTTCTCTGCCAGAAAATTGTGGGCATGTTTCCTAGGATGAGCACTGTGAATATGCAAATGAGATGATAACTCATTATCATTTATGAATTCCAAAATGTGCACTAAGTGCAGGGAATGTAAAACTGGTGTAAGAATGCACAGAATTCCATGCTCACTCTCCACCTCTGCAAGGACAAGCACTGAGAAATGTTACCTTCTAATTGCTTGCAAGTGTGAATTATTAGTTGGACTGTAGTATTAATCTTTTTTTGCAGCCAATCCTCTTTGATATACATTTTTGAGGGTGTGTCAGGGAGAATGGATTTATAAGACATTGGTTGACTTCCACTGACTGAGTTAGGAGAGTAACATTCCTAATGTTTATATAAATTGCTTACAAAACAGTTTCTGCCTCTGAGTGCATTGTGTCTGTAATGTTAAGGAAGTAAATCACTCATTGAAACATATATCTATTGCTAGGCAAAACATGCAGAAATGTTGTTAGAGAAGCATAGATATGGGAATGATGTTCAGTTTTTTTTATTTTATATTGTGTGAGGAAAGATTAGCTTTTGCCAGCCATTCATACATCTAACTGCAAATTACACATGACAAAGGTCAGAAATTGGTTTTGCTGCACCTGCAATGTCAATTGGTACTATGTCACAATATAATGTGTGTGGCACGTAGTGATAAGAATATCAAGTATGTCTTACAAATGCCCTGGTGTCCCAGTGTTCTAATATAGAGATCACAGTGTTTGTGTGAACATAGTGATGCTTAAGTAGCATGTGTTCATGTTGAAACACAACAAAGTTGAAAAAATATCAGAACTGTACATTTACCTACTAGTTCCATGTTTTCTCTATCTCATTAGCCTTATCTTTCTTTTCTCTTCATTGTTTGCAAGATGTTTGGCATTGTGCATTCTGCAGTGGCAGTGGCTCCATTCATGTCCAAAGGAAAAAAGTGAAATTTTTAATTTTGTCTGCCTTTTATAGTACAAATGAGACTGGCACTGATGCACAAACATCTGGATAGTACTCAGAGAAGAAAATGTATCTGTCTGATAACTTTTTCTTTGGCACAAGGACTAAGTACAGAAAGTTTAGAGAAAGAAGACAGGTAATACAGGGTTTGAATCCAGTTAAATGATAATTTTAAAGACAGGTTTCTGAATCCATATTTACACATATTATGATATATCATCATGTCACTGTTTGAAATCAATTATTCTAAGGATTGCTAACAATATGTGAGCTATTGTCTGTCCCCTTTCCTGGTATTTAGCAGTACCAACAATCTTGATGATGTGTGCCAGAAATTAAAGTTCTGATGTGTCAAGATGTGAGATGGATTAAAGTGTCACTGTAATCCACTTTGTCCTCTGGTTATTGCCATATATACCATTTGATTGACATAAGTTTTATTTAATGTGTTCCTATCTTGTTTCAATGCCTTTTTCAATTGTGCTCTGCTTGGTAGTGTACAAACTTGGTTCATGTCCAAAGGAAAGAAGTGAAACTTTTAATTTGGGCAGTCTTATGTAGTGCAAACAAGCATTCAGTATTAAATTAGTAAACCTGTCATTATCATGTTAACAAGTATGTTCTCCTGTGGCAGTGACAGTTACTGTGCAAAGTTTAGCATGGTATCCTTTTTTCTCTTGGGTTTGATTCCCAGGTGGTACTAGTTAATCTTACCAGTGTCTAACTCCCAACATGAGAATATGCCACTATTCATATCATACTTCCTCCAAACAACCATGATTATAACCAACAACATAACCATGATTATAACCAACAACATAACCATGATTATAACCAACAACATAACCATGATTATAACCAACAGCATAACCATGATTATAACCAACAACACAACCATGATTATAACCAACAACACAACCATGATTATAACCAACACAACCATGATTATAACCAACAACACAACCATGATTATAACCAACAACATAACCATGATTATAACCAACAACATAAAGTATATCAGTGTTTAACATCAGAACATGTTGCAATAGTTTGAGCATTGCACATGGTCATATCTGACTACCATTTGTAAGACCTTCTAGGTTTCTTGATACATTCATTGTCAATGTGTCTGGCAAGCCATGACATCAACAGCACCATTGATCCTGACACAGCAGCCAACTCAGTAAGGGATTTTGTGCCCACTTAGGGAAATAATAGATCTAGTAATCCTAACTGCAGCCAAATGCAAAGACAACTTTAAAAATAGACCTCCTAGTGGTCAACCAACAATAAAAAAGGCTGTGCATCTTTGCTGACAAGCTGTTACATGCAAAATCTGAATAGTGCCAACTCAGACCACTATATTTCTACTTGAGTGTTGCAGACATGGCTGACAACAGTAGGGATGGTGTTCCACTGAATGTTCATATTTGGGGTGTTGAGGAGTACAGGATTTTTGTGGCACTCTTCATGAAGTGCTACAGACAGAGGCTCCTGGAGGGTGAACATATCAGGTCTCAGCAGAAGGCTGAGGCAGGGATTAGCTTGGCCATGGCTGTCCCCAATGCAACTTGAATCCCACAGACTGGAGAACAATGTTATCACCACAGAGTAGCATGAAAAGGCACTAGACATACCTCCTTAGCCAATGGGAGGATGCATTTAAAACTGCAAATACCTCTTAGTTGTGAAAGTATACTGACCCATAATCTGTGTACAATATGGCATTAATTAGCCAAGCAATGCATTATTTATTATGCTTTCATACATAGTTTTTCTTTTTTTACTGTACACCTAGAGCAGAGATAGAAACCTATAAGATGCATCAGAAAAGAGAGAATAACTTGCCTCAGAGAGGCATGGTGTAAGTATGCATCAAGTCTGAATGCTGCCATACCTCCACAGGTGCCTGCATTGATACCACCACAGGCATCACAGATGCACATCACATCTGGGTCACAACCTGTCAGTGTTGCCTCTACAACTCCACCTGCAACAGGTAGCTCTAATCTGGCTGCTGGTGCAGTAGTAACCTTTGAGAGCTCAAGTAGTAGAAGTGGCAATTTTGTTTCCCATCAGAAGCTGACAAGGTTAGTGGAGGGCATTATGGAGAGGGGCCTTAGTGCCTGAATTGGCAGAGCTGAAAAGGTTGTGCATTGCATTGCCAAATCCATGCTACGTCCGTCATTGACCCAGACAGCTAATATAGCAGACATTGATGGCAGTTGTAAGTCTAAGGGTCAGGACTAGATTCTCACTGTTCTCACACTGGATATGGATGTGCTTTTGAGGTTTCCTACCTTTTCCCAAACATAGTGTCCCCTAACCCTTTGTCTCCATCATCATCCTTCCCTGTCTTGTATATCATATACGTCTGTGCCTGTTACCTAACTTACCCTACTTACCTGACCTCTCACTCCTAAACACCTTCTAGAACATGCTTCTCTCTATCTCTCTCAAAAAAAAAAAGAAAATAAATGGCCACGTCCTACAAAAAAAAAAAAAAAAAAAAAAAAAAAAAAACGGGCACCTGACCCCCTCAAAAAATGCACCCCATGTGTAGCTATACACTTCACCTATTGGTCATCTTGACACACTTGATTTAGTCTGATTGACTCTACATTGTTCTGTTGGTGTGTCCTATCACAGGTGTGGTGACTCTCCAAACTCATTAAATTCTGTGTAGAATTCCACATTTATATTGTGAAGAAGTGGACATCTATAGTGCTCTCCCACCACCACCATGCAAATTCCTGCATTCTTTTCCCTGTGCCCTACCCTCTGCTTGCCACCCTCATTTTTACCACTGTTATATCAATACCCTTTTCACACATTTAATCTAGTCAAAAATAGATGCACACAGAACACATATGGTCACTTAATGTGCTTGTTCACTATTGTGAAGATGGTCTTGTACAAATCTTGCCTGAATAATTAGGATGATAAAGCAAGCAACAGAACAGAACACAAATATATGCATAAATGAACCATACAATAATCTCTTAGTATGTCTGTATGTGTGTTCCTCTCCCCAACAATCCAGCTCCTTTCACCCCTGCTTTGTCCTCAAAAAACTCCTTGATTCAAAACTGTTTCCATAAGACAGGTTCCTATGATGAATTACATGTTTGGTCCCTCGTGTATATTATAATAACCTTGTAGTATACATATAAGGATTGAAGAATTGCAGCTGTCATGACAAATGTGTAAATCAAGACACCTGCAACATGAACATAACAAATACCTGTTCTGTATTCAATCAGATTCAGATCTGGTTGTATGTGTATACTGCTTATTTGTGCAAAGGTTGACACAGAGCGGTATAGACTGCTTATAATTCCCATTCTAAGTTCATCACCTCAAGATACAATTAGACATGCGCTGATGCTTTTGCCATCGGCAGCACAAGTGAGCTTGTCAGTGCTGTGCTTCAGGCAGAGTAAAGAAAATTTTACAAGTAATTCTTTGTGTGGGTTGTACAATGTCTGTATGTCTTTACTGAATTTTGAAAACAAAGTATCTGGATTTCAAACTGATGTTGACTCAGTTCAATCAGTCTGTTACTGTATGTCTGCACTCCAGTGGTTATACTCGCAACTGTGTTACAATGCTAGGTAATGTATTCACACATAATCCCGCAATGTTACTCCGCATTCCACTGTTGTATTTAAGAATTCTCTGCTTGTATTGTCACTGCATGTTATGCAAGCATGAGAGAAGACAAGGGACAGTGACACTCTAAATGTTTCTATTTCTATGCAATCACTCTGAAATTAACTGGCAGGAATGATTGGTTGATAATCTACAAGTTTGCAATTGCGATTATTATCACGCATACTGTGAAACAGGTACATGTCCCTCACAATAATGCAATGTACATGAATGACAGCATAGAAATCTTAGTAGAGAAGAATTTCATTACATGTGACAAGCACAGTGCTATTACGTTGGCCTGTCCATACACATATGCATTTGTCCCAAAACCTATGATGAACAGTATCAACTGCTACAAACAGTGAAGTTTTACAAAGTACAAATGTGCATTTCCACATCATTAAAATCAGACTTTTCCTATTTCTCTTGCAACTAATACTGTGGGTAGCTTGTATAAGCAGACAGGTAGGAGGTTCAATTCTCACTCTAGTGAACTTTTGTGTGAGGGTCTAGTGAAAGGTAAGTCACTCATCAATGTCAAATGTGCTGTGTTCACTTCCACCGAGATGACTACATTTAAGTTTGGACACAGCTCCCTAGCTCCCTGCCCTTTATCCCAGTTATATCACAAACATCCTCTGTTCATCACACTGATGAGGTCATCATGTCAAAAGTGCATACTGCACCCATACAACTCAGACTTTTCCTGTGGCACTTGTGGCTGATTATGTGTTCTCTAAAGGGTATAACTAGATAGGTAGAAGGTTCAAATTTCAAAGTAGTAACTTGTGTCTGACTTCAATGTCAGGTATGTATAGCTTCCTGAATAGACATGATGTATCAACTTCCAGTCAGAGGAGTTTTTAACATAGGAGAAGAAGCCCCCATCTCCATATCCCACTTACACCACAGACATCTTCTCTGCTTCACATCAATGAGGCCATCATGTCACAACACTGCCTTTAAAACTCTAACTTCTTCTGTGTTGCTTGCAGCTAATTCTTTGTAATCTAGATTGTATAAATAGTTATGTAGGAGGTTCAGATCCAATATTGGTTAAATAGCTATGTAGGAGGTTCAAATCCAATATTGGTTAACTATTGTGACTGTTTATACTGTTGTGTACAATTCTGTCTGTGACAATATCCCTTATTTAAACTTCCGTTTAATAGATGTATTTTCACTGGCAGAACATTACCCTATACATTTTATTACCCCAGGCAATAAACAGTTTTGGAAAAACAATACTTACATCATGCTATCAAAATAAACTGCACCCCAATGCTAATATACTTTATTTTGTGGTGCTGGCTGCTGATACTGTGCTATCTAGGCTACATAAGTACAGAGAGTGGCGGTTTGAATCCAACAATGATTGAATACTCTGACTGTGTGTTTGTTGTGCTGTGTAGAGAAGGCTTTATGTGCAGGTATCTAGTGTTACTGTGCACTTCAGCCATCTCCATACCTTTTTAGAAGAACTTAACTTATTAAAGAATGGCTATGTCATCCATTCAAATATGCGCTGTCATAATTGTAAAACAACATTTCATGTGGTGTGTGCGATTCAGGCAGTGTCGTGTACCTTATAATCTTAGGTAGTCAGTTCAAGTCCAGCCATTACTACTTAGACTCACTTATGTTAGTATGATTGTAAATGTGCAGGTAGGTAACAGTGTTGTCAGCCAGCTATCTGCTGTATACATGTATGCCTTGGGATTATTTTACAAGAATTTCTGCTTATATTGCACACAGAATTGCTTTATAGGATAAGGATTATGGCATGAGATGACATTTGGCTTTTACATAAGAAATATGAATGCTTTTCCTGTGAAGTGAGTACATGAGTCAATGTTCCGTATGATGTTGCCTTGGTAAGTCATGTATTAAAATCCATGATTATCCACACAGTGTGCATGATTACCATTCACTCATATCAGTGATGACTGCATTACACATTATGTGTGTTTGGCTGTACCTAGCAGCAAGCAATACTGTGTGAGAAAGATACATATAGTAAGAATCTTTTAAAGAAATTGCAGGATCACATATCCCTTGAAGCAATAATGTGTTGCCACAGCTTCAAACACCAGCATAACTCACAACTGTAACACCAGTGGTACCATGCCATGTTCAAAACCCACATTGCCTGATTCCAAGCATTGCATGTCCTAATGCTATTATGCATGAATGACATTCACAAGTTATAATGTGCTCATTTATAGTTGGGAAAACCTCCCCCCAACCCTTTTATATCATACAAATTGCAATACAATCATATGATGCAATGACTTTACATAGTTGGAGTCTGACAACTTTGTTAAGACTTCCATTGTGACTTATGCAATTCATATAGATATTGGTAGTTTTTCGATTTACATAATTTGCTGTTCAATTATAGAAAAGCGGAACATTCTATGAATGTACTGACATTGCGCAAACAAAACTGTATGAAGTTATTATTCTCAATTTGTACTTTGGAGAAAGAAATATAAAGTCATTTTGTAATATCCTACCAGAGAAACAGTTGTTCTGTGAATGTCATGGTGTGAGCACACTTGCATCACATGTATTCTGTAGTGGCTTGCATAGTATATCTGCACTAATGCAGTGTGTTTAAAATCTGGGGCAATTTTGTACAGAACCACAGGAACAGCTTCTTAGGTCCAGAAACATTTATATTGCAATGCTGGTATCCGCAAGAACATTAATGTAGTTACCTCCTTGTCATCATTCTGACCAGATCATATTATATCCATTATCCTCAAATGTCGTTTGTTACATCACACATTAATTTCATTTATTTGTGACATGATCCACTGCTATCTTGTGTGGCAGACACAGTCAATGCATAGTTCTGTAGAGTGCCTGGTATGATAGGCAAGGGTTTGAATCTGGTAACATCTGTCATTCATCTAACTGTGTCAGACAGCAGCGGCTTAGAGAAAGGAAGGATTTGTTATGCAGTCAGAGAGCAACATTTTTAAGTCATCACACTCCATGGTAGGGAATCCTTACCCATTACACTATGGAAGTACTGTAAGCCCTTCAAGTATGTCCGACATGGCACACACACAGTATGCCTATTTCTGTGGTGTAACAGGTTGATACACATCTTTCTGATATGTGTCCTGACCATACCGCTCAAACTCTTACATCAAGAAATCTGGGCAAAGCCACAAATAATGGGGGAGGGGGTGGAACAAAGGCCCAAAAATAAGGACATTTTTTAAATATTGCCCTTGGAAACTTAGAAAGTTGATAAAATAACAGGTTTTACATTAACTTGAATTTTCTAAAGGATATTAAGTCTGAAAATCAAATATTTGCCATTATTTTCTGACTTCAATCCTCAGTGATTTGGCAGAAATCTACAATTTTATGAGAACGGACCAAAAATATGAGTCAAAAATCTGGACATTCTGTAAAAAATCTGGACAATTGAGAGCTATGGTCCTGGCATGTGTTTGAGCCTGACAAGATGCACATGTTGAGTATGTTACTGATTGTTCACAGGCATTACTTAGCTTCCAAATAATAATTCTCTGTATTGCATGTCTTCCTCCTAACAATTATGTATTACTGTAATTGTTTTCTTCACACTGTACAGCTTTATTGGACAAAAAGACTTAGCCATTAATGGGGAGAGAAAGGCCCAAAGTAAGGACACTTTTAAAATATTGCACTTACAAACTTAGAAAGTTGATAGAATAACAGGTTTTGCATTAGCATGAATTTGCTGAAAGATATTAAGTCTGAAAATCAAATGTCTGCCATTAGTTTCTGACTTCAGTCGTCAGTGATTTGGCAGAAAACTCCAATTTTATGAGAAATGGACCAAAAATATGAGTCAAAAATCTGGACATTCTGTGAAAATCTGGATAGTTGAGCGCTATGGGACTTACATGAGATGCCTTCCTGTATGGCATGATGCCAGATCATCATAAAGTATCATTGGGCCTCTGTTTGGACGCTTTATTGTATGTCTGTGTTGTTTGCATGCTATTATGGCAGTGTTTGCTGTAATGTTTTGTGGGCGTGCCTAGTATAATCATGCAGAAGATGCACTACAAATGTAGACCCTTAACTACTCCAATGACATCAGGTATGCGTTGCTATCTGTTACTATATTACTGTTTATGATGCACATGTATAAAAAAATGTATGCTTGTTTAAGACGTGTGTCACGGTAATATACCCCCCTATCTGTGGTTGTCTAATGACAACAAATGGTAAAACATGTCCCTTTCTGCCTTTCTGTTGGGCATGGCACAGCTGCTGTATAGCTCATGCCTTCTTTATACAGGATGAAGTTGAGGATACAGCATTATAGTCAGTTATCACACATATATCCCCTGTATTTACATGTCTTATGCAATAACTGCACTGTATGCATATAGGCCCTAATGTAGCCACTGTCCTTGCTAATTAGTTATCTCATCCCTGCATGATATTGATATTAATATCATATTTACTTCCCTTTTTTACAATGCTGCATTGTGTCCCTCACACAGCTATTGTTAACATGTTGATTTTTAAGTTATGTACTTAAGTAAACAATTGGAAACAGGACTATTTATTATTACCATCAATACAGATGTCTTTCTGTTAAAAATGTTTCTTTGGGACATCATCACATTTGAATGTATTAACTAAGTACATTTTTTACATTCTCCCTCCCCTCATAATTATTTGTACATTACTAACATAGCACTCTGTGTACAATCTCTGAGTTTCATGTCCCCTGCACCTACATTATTAGAATTAATTTTCCCTTACTTCATATAAGCTGTCCGCGCGTGTTCACATAATACATTTGCCTACAGGCAAAGAGTTTTGTACATATTGTGTGCTCATGTTTCTCAGCCCATTTCATGGCCACCATCACTGCTGCTGGCCCTGAAACGGTGCTTGGAAACATATAAGTACGATGAGCAGCATGCGTTTTAAATGGTCACTGCTGCTCATCGCGTAATGTGAATCATGTAGGCTACAAGTGAAGCTTGCATGGTGGCAATTAACTCTTAGGATTAGACTGCACTGTCATTTTAATGGAGTGTTGTAATTTGGTTAAATTATTTCCTAGTATTCTAACAAAGAAATTAACTGCCTAGACATATAAACCTAGAAATGTGAAAACTTTTGAGCAAGGTATTATCCTTTCTTCTGCCAGTGAAGCAACTATGTACTTGAAAATGGTCTGAAACTGCATTATATCTAAGTTTGCATTTTCTTTCAACATTTCTGCAAACAGTCCATTATAAAAATAATGCATCACTTAGCAAAAGTTATGTGTGCCATATTTTAATTGCTTTAATAATATAATAGGTGATAGTCAAGTCTCTAACAGCCTTAAAATATTTTTGATATTATACCTAGAGGTAAAACGATAAGGAGTTTGGTGGAGATTCAATGAAAAAAGCCAGGTATTTTTCCTTTCAGAACACATCCATTTTATATGTTTATTTATCAATTTTTTTGACTGGGAAAGTCCGACTAAGGCAGAGCCTATTTTCAGCAGATGCCCAGGGAGAAACGCTGCAGACACATGTCTTTGGATTGTTGGAGGAAACCAGAGTACTAGAAGAAATCCACGCAAATGCAGGGAGAACATGAAAACTCAGCACAGAAAGCACCCCAGATGGGAATTGAACAAGAGAACCTTTTGCCGTGAGGCGACAACGTTAACTGCTGCACCAGTGCACCACACTTGTAACAATAAAATGATTACATTTTTTTAAGTATTGTACTTTAAAAGCAAGTTATTGTTGGCGAATGAGTTTAGTCTACATTTAGATTTAGATGTCAAATGGAAGAGGGGAGAAGCTTTAGGTCAACAAGTGGTAAAACAGGTTCCCATATTTTACATGTTCTGTAAGATATACAAATATCTGAGACTGTGTTGTCTCCATGTTGTAACCGTTATTAGCTCATGCAGTGCATCATGGAAGTCTGACCATAATAATGCTTTGTTCTGAAGTTTGTATAAAATGTAGAGATATTGATCAAATGAAGCAACAGCAATATTCTTTTCTGCAGTGTACTCATTATATATTTACCCAGACCATCCTGTGTTAATTTGAATTTCTTTTGTGGTTGAGGCCTTATTACATCATTTTCATATTTCAAAATACTCTTCAAAAGTTCATTAAGTGAAAGTTAAATTTCCTTAAGTGTTTCATCATTCTGAGTCTTCTTCCTTTTTTCTGATGCATTCTTTAAAACATATCAGCTGCATGTAATATATAAATAAAAACTGTAAGTATAACGCTGGGTGCTGCAGTAATCTTCTGTCTACACACTTCATTCTTCGCCCCTTTACTTATTTTCAGGAAGACTGTTTACAGGTTACTTCCTGTATGTATCACAAAGTGCATTCATATATTTTCACTAAATGTTTATGCACATTTCTGGGATATCGCTTTTGAAATGCATTGTGAATATGCTCCTAACATAAAGGGCAAAGGAAGAGCTGTAGCTTGAATTTTAATAAAGGCTTATTAACATCATTGTAATGCTACAACATAAAATTACAAAATATCACATTTATATAGACATGCATAACCTATTTATCTATAGATTCTCAACAGCGCAACACATTTATGTTTTTGAAATATTTTATATTAGTTACTCTGAAGAAAGCTAATAGGTATTTTATTTTACATTGGCTGTTTTGGAGATGTTGTGGCTTTTCATTTTTAAATGACCATTCTGGCATGAAATAGATCATAACTACAAATGTCAACATTTCTACTTATAAATTCTTCAGGACAGAAGCTTTGCACAATATACTTAGTGACCTAATGACAGTTGCAGTATGCAGACAGCACCATTTCAGATATCGGTATATCTAGCAGAACAAGCAAATATGAAAACTTGTATTTTATTGGAAGTTTGTTTCCCATGTAGCATGCAGATATAGAAAGACTTACTTCAGCCATTGTCCAGTAGTATCATTGTTAATGAAGATTATATATTGAAATATACTATTGAAAATATAAAATCAAATAGTCAGATCTGCAATTATCATTGGTGCTAGCTCCTTACAGGACCTATACTATTCCAGAGTCATGAAAAGACCATGGAAAATCATCACCAATCACCAAACCTTCACATCCAGGCCACCATCTTTTTGAATTATTAGCATTGGCCAGACATTATAGATTAATATGCACCAAAACAAGCAGATATAAGAACATTTTTTTACACAGGCCATCAAGTTCATAAATGATTAACTCAGCTTATTAGGCTGGGGTATTCTTTTTCCCAAGCCTCCGAGCATTTTTAATACTTGTTTCTTTCAGAGTTTATTTCAGTATTTCTTACACTGAGCTGCACTTTGCACCTTATATGTATATGTATATGCATATTTACATTTTTTTGGCTTGTTCTTAATAGTTGTCTATATATCGTTTATGTATTTCATATTTGGAGAGTCTTTGAAACCAAAGTCAAATTCCCTGCATATGCGCATACTTGGTCAAAGAATTTGATTCTGATTCTGATAATATGTGAAAATGCTGTTATGTCATACCACTGATAGCAACAGTGTTACAGGAGAGTGTACATTTAAAAAATCAGGAGACAGTACATTACATATAGGATATACAACTAAGTTAGGGTAAGCGTAATGTGACAATAAAGATGACTATATAGTATATCATCCAGGGTAAGATACGTAAGTTGGATGATTATTACCAAGGAATAAAATTTATTGTAAAAACTGTCACAAAGAGATCTATGAGCATTTTTTATAAAATCTTTATCTGTTGAAGATGATATCATGTTACAATACAGTGAAGCAGACATGATCGGTAACTTGTGGAAGTACTCACCCAGCGTAATCGATTTACCAGAAGGAAAGCAAGTTATCACATTGTTTTAAAGCTGGATACCAACATTTTTATTCCATTTTTGCCTGACGGGTTCAACAGACTTAGAATACCAAACAATTATCTCATAATGCACAGTTGATAACTGTTTTGGTATAGTTTTTTATTGATAAATAACTTTGGGACTTTAGAGTTCCCATAATAACTAAGTGCTTTAAATGGAACAGGTGGAGAGTAAACCTGAAACAGACAGCTAAACTGTGAGTATCAGATTTATGGGGCTGAAATTTAGGCAAATGTTGGCAGATAAGGAATACTTTTGTTAAAAAAAAATCTAGGAAATGCTGCCTTTATCAAACCATTTGTATCCTTGAATTATCTATGCATTTGCCTAGATAGTCTTAGAGTCCTAGTTTTATTCCCAAATTCCAAGACATGCATGGCTTATCTGAGGGTATGAATCTGTGCCACATTTTTTCCCCTAAGCCACCAGGGTTCCATACCTTGCTCTTCAGATCCATCCCAGAAGACTATTTAAGGAGAAGACTACTCCTTCAGGAAGATCCTGGCCCCACCTATCACAATGAACAGCAAGACAATTGACAATTCTCTAAACATATAACAGTCATCCCCATCCCCAAATAATCTATCATAAATTTTAGAAGCATATGAAATAAATTGCTGAACTACATCCCTGGATTACCCATCATAAGCCTGATATTCTCACTGTAACTGAAATTTACCTTAAACCCAGCATAAACGGCTCTAGAATTATACCTGCTAGCTATAGCATCATCTGCAATGACCATATAAAGAGGAAAGGTGGTGGTATTGTTTTAATATTTCCAAATAACTACCACATTCCCCCTTATAACAAACCAATACTAAAATTCATTTCAACAGAGCTTCTTATTAAATTCCTGAAATTAAACAATTATAAACAAATATGTATTACTATTCTTTACATCCCTCCTGGCAACAATACAGCTATACTGGAAGATATCATACATTGGATTTCCTTAACAATTCCACAAGAAAAAAATATACTAGCTGATGTGAATGTCAATTGGCTGGACATACATTTAACTCCCCTACATCTAGTATTAACTTATTTGTTTTCACATAGCTAATTAATAGCCACACTCATTATAGCAACATATCAAATCCTCTATTAGACTGGATCCTAGTATCATACCCTAGCAAATAAACCACCACAGGTACAGTTCTGACTGTCTCAGTGATCATTTCCAAATCCATCCAACCAGACATCTCACATATCCACTTAAAACAGCATTCAACCTTTCCAAGTTTAACCCAGAAATATTCATTACTACCCTAGCATCTATTAACTGAAACTTACCAAAATCCTACTCTTAGATGATAGAGGTGGTGGGCGGCACAGTGGTGCAGTGGTTAGCATTGCCATCTCACAGCAAGAGGTCCTCCAGTTCAACTCTTGGTTGGGTTGCCTTCTGTGTGAAGTCTGAATACCCTCACTGCATGCATGTGGGTTTCCTCTGGTTGCACCGATTTCCTCCCACATTCCAAAGACATGCGTCTGGAGTGTTTCTTCCCAGGCCTCCACTGAAAATGGGCTCTGTCCCAATCAGACTTTCCCAGCAAACAAATATTAAATAAAATAAATAAATGATGATGTTTGAAGGAGGTTGGAGACTGTAAACTGGTGACCGGAGAAAGTGTAGTTAGGCAGCATAGGATAGTGGTTTGTAGGATGATGTTGGTTATCAAGAAGAGGAGGAGCAGTGTGAGGGCAGCACCAAGGATCAAGTGGTGGAAATTGGAAAAAAGTAATTGTGAGGTAGAGTTCAGGGATGAGTTAAGGCAGGCACTGGGTGGCAGTGAAGAGTTACCAAATAGCTGGGTAACTACAGCAGAGCTAGTAAGAGAGATGGCAGGAAAGGTGCTTAGTATCACATCTGGACAGAGGAAAGACGACAAGGAGACATGGTGATGGAATGAAGAAGTACAGAAGAGTATACAGAGAAAGAGGGTGGCAAAGAAGAAGTGGGATTGTCAGAGAGATGAAGAATGTAGACAGGAGTATAAGGAGATGAGGTGCATGGCAAAGAGAGAGGTGGCGAAGGCTAACGATAAGGCATATGAAGAGTTGTATGAAAGGTTGGACACTAAAGATGTGCAGCAGGTAAAGGTGATAAAGGATAATGAGGGAAACATACTCACAAGTGAGGAGAGTGTGTTGAGGAGATGGAAAGAGTACTTTGAGGGGTTAATGAATGAAGAGAATGAGAGGGAGAGAAGGTTGGATGATGTAGGCATAGTGAATCATGAAGTACAATGGATTAGCAAGGAGGAAGTAAGGATAGCTATGAAGAGAATGAAGAATGGAAAGGCTGTTGGCCTAGATGACATACCTGTGGAAGCATGGAGGTGTTTAGGTGAAATGGCAGTGGAATTTTTAACCAGATTGTTTAATGAAATCTTGGAAAGTGAGAGGATGCCTGAGGAATGGAGAAAAAGTGTTTTGGTACCGATTTTTAAGAATAAGGGTGATGTGCAGAGCTGTAGTAACTACAGAGGAATTAAATTGATCAGTCACAGCATGAAGTTATGGGAAAGAGTAGTGGAAGCAAGGTTAAGAAGGGACGTGATGATTAGTGATCAGCAGTATGGTTTCATGCCAGGAAAGAGCACTACAGATGCGATCTTTGCTCTGAGAGTGTTGATGGAGAAGTACAGAGAATGTCGGAAGGAGTTGCATTGTGTTTTTATAGACTTGGAGAAAGCATATGACAGGGTGCCTAGAGAGGAGCTGTGGTATTGTATGAGGAAGTCAGGAGTGTCAGAAAAGTATGTAAGAGTGGTACAGGATATGTACGAGGGTAGTGTGACAGAGGTGAGGTCTGCTGTGGGAGTGACGGATGCATTTAAGGTGGAGGTGGGATTACATCAAGTGTCAGGTCTGAGCCCTTTCTTATTTGCAATGGTGATGGAGAGGTTGACAGACGAGATCAGACAGGAGTCCCCTTGGACTATGATGTTTGCAGATGACATTGTGATCTGTAGTGAGAGTAGGGAACAGGAGGAGACGACCCTGGAGAGATGGAGATATGCTCTAGAGAGAAGAGGAATGAAGGTCAGCATGACTAAGACAGAATATATGTGTGTGAATGAGAGGGAGGATAGAGGAATGGTGAGGATGCAAGGAGTAGAGGGGGCGAAGGTGGATGAGTTTAAATACTTGGGATCAATAGTTCAGAGTAATGGTGAGTGTGGAAGAGAGGTGAAGAAGAGAGTACAGGCAGGATGGAGTGGGTGGAGAAGAGTGTCAGGAGGGATTTGTGACAGATGAGTACCTGTAAGAGTGAAAGGGAAGGTCTACAAGAGGGTAGTGAGCCCAGCTATGTTATATGGGTTGGAGACAGTGGCATTGACAAAAAGGCAGGAGTTTGAGCTGGATGTGGCAGAATTAAAGATGTTAAGATTTGCACTGGGTGTGATGAGGGTGGACAGGATTAGGAATAAGTATATTAGAGGGTCAGCCCAGGTTGGAAGGTTTGGAGACAAAGCCAGAGAGGCAAGATTACATTGGTTTGGACATGTGCTGAGGAGGGATGCTGAGTATATTGGGAAAAAGATGCTAAGGATGAAGCTACCAGGTAACAGGAAAAGAAGAAGGCCTAAGATAAGGTTTATGGATGTGGTGAGAGAGGATATGCAGGTGGTTGGTGTGACAGAGAAAGATGCAGAGGACAGGAAGAAATGGAAACAGGTGATCTGCTGTGCTACCCCTAACAGGAACAGCCAAAAGATGATGATGAAATGATGCTGTAAATGAACTCGATACAACTTTACTAAATACCCAGAATAGCCTTGCACTTCCTAGAAGAAAGAGACTAAAAACAAATAATGTCATCTGGATTTTCAAAAGGAGTACGATGCAAATACAGGACAGAGAAAGCAGAAATATAAAACACCCGAAAACTTCAGAATGACAGAAAAACTATACTATAATAACTTTCAGAATAATAGCAAACACAACCTTAAAAAATTATGGTCAGCTATTAAAGAATTCTTGCATCCTGGCCATAAACCCAACCCTAATCCCTCTCCCAATAAATTATCACTTGAAACCACAATACAATTCAACTCTTTTTTCATAGATACTATAGCATCTCTAACCAAGGATTCACTGACATCTAATCTTAACCCTGCCCAACAGATACATGTCTTCTTTCACCTTCAAACTGGTGCCCGCATCAAATATAAAATTACCCTTAAACAAACTCAAACCATGCTCCACTTCAGCTGATGACCTTACAAGCAAGTACCTTAAAACAGCCTCCCTTTAAATTGGCCAGTCCAGAAATCCCACATTCTCTCTCTCTAGAAAAAAAGTCACACACTATTCCTCTACACAAAGAAGGAAACTCAACCGACATTACTAACTTTAGCCCTATAGCATTCTTATCACCCCTCTCCAAAATACTTGAAAAATGTATTCAAAAATAATTGTAAACTACCTTCTGCAGGAAGAACTCCTATTCACCACATAACATGGCTTCTGTCCTTCCCATAGTACAAACACTGCACTTCTAACCTATATAAATACTGTAAAGTGAGAGATAATGGCAAACTAGTCTCCTCCTTATTTATAGACTTGTCTTTGAGATAGTCTGTCACAGCAAACTTCTACTTCAAATGTCCTCATTAGGTCTCTCTCAGCCTCCCTTCTATGGTTCAAAAGCTACCTATCCAGTAGATATCAGACACTAAACTGGCCTTCCAGCCTCTCTCCATACCTTCCAATCACCATTGGTGTACCAAAAGGCTCTGTTCTTGGTGTCCTGCTCTTTAAAATTCTCGCCAGCACTCTCCACACATCCACACAACAGGCCACCCTAATACAATATGCAGATAACTCCACACTCATTTGAACATCTGACAATCCTCCGAAAATTACTTAGAAAGCTTTAATAGCAACTAGAACATGGCTTTGTAACTCATAACTTATGCTCAAACCTAAAAAAACAAACTACTAGTTTTTTCTTCAAATCCCTCTCCCATGAAAATACAATATTTAAAGTCCTCTCTCAATAAAACAACCATTGAAGTCACTTGTCATAGCAAATTATTAAAGATACAAAAAGGCAGGAGACACCATGCCAAAACTTGTAGAAAAACAGTAGATATTTATTAAAACAATAAAATGAAAAGTGCACTGCTAAGCGCTTTCAAGCTAGCAAGCCCTTCATCAGATAGTGCATACTTAACAAAACTAGAAATTTAAAATACTCATTGACCAATCAGAAATCAGTATTTTACCCTCCTTTTTCAATACTGTTTTTCTACAAGTTTTGGTGTGGTGTCTCCTGCCTTTTGTGCCTTTTGGATTTATATCTTGTTTATTGGCAGAGTGACTTTGGTGCAGGTGACCTTTTTGTGGCTTGAATTATTAAAGATGATAGTAGATGATGATTTTAAATTTGACCTGCATATACAAAATTACATAAGAAAAACTCATCAAAAACTAGGGATATTTTATAGAGCTAAAAACTTTATCACCGATGCAACTAAAGTTACACTTGCCACTACTTATCTCCTCCCCACACACTACTTTATGCTCCCATCCTTACTAACCTTCAGGCATCACAAAAATCAAAACTTGACCAATGTTATAACAATGTTGCTAAATTTGCAGCAAATACCCCTTTCAGAATCCAACACTGTATAGCACTAAAAAGCCTAAATTGGTTAGAACTACCTTTTAAACTAACGCATACATAGCTTCTTACCACCTATGAAAACATCCAGAATCAATCTGCTTGTCCAGCACTAAATAGCATTCTACACAACCATTTTCCCATTCAGTCATTATGATCCAATGACCAAAAGCTTCTGCCTCTTCACAAACCTATTGAATCTATTAGGCACTGTCTGTTCTCATATTATGTTTCTAAGGCCTGGAACTCCTCATATCAATCCATTATGTCAATACCCACCCTTCCATCCTTCAAAACCACTCTGAAAGACTTCCTAGCCAAAAGCTGACATCATTCCTGCTCAACACCAGGATAAACTATATCCCTTAATGTGAATAAATAACTATTCATACCTTATATCTCCTTACTCTTCCTTCTTCACTCACTTCCTTACTTTTATCAATTTCTCTCCCATCCTTCTCTCTGAATGTACCATAAGCCTTCCTTTCTCTCACTTTGTATTGGAATTCCTGTTTGTCTGTGAGCAACTACAAATGTTGATGCACAGTGTGTGTGTGTGTGTGTGTGTGTGTGTGTGTGTGTGTGTGTGTGTGTGTCTTTCGGCTTTTCCTGGTTAGGGGTTGCCACAGCGGAACTCCGGTCCGCTAATGATTGGCAGTAGAGTTTTATGTGCTGACTTGCCAGGCCTAACGCACAACCTTCAATGAAGGAACACCCATTCACGCATGTCGTCACACAGTAGATGCTCTAACTGAGAATCAAACAGGCAACGTCTAACTGTGAGGTGACAACGCTACTGCAGCACCACCACCGCAGTACACAAAATTCCATAGGTGTATATTGGAAACATCAGTCATAAGCTATTACTTTGTAGGCCAATGGTAGCATCATTTGCACACTGTAGCAAGGAGTGATAAATATCTACTTTGATTGCATTACTAAAAATACTAACAGAAATACAATGATGGTCAAAAATTACACAACCAATAATGCACAACAAAGTAGGAATGTTTAATCAAAACATTTCTTCTACAATGCATTTATATTAACGCAATCCTCTGAGTAAACAAGCATTAGCTATTCACTCTGTGCATCAGACATATATTCAACCCTATGTCACAAACAAATGTGCAAAGGGCAGGGCACAGTCAGCATCACTGGCACAGGGTGGGAGGTGAGGGATACAGTTGGACAAGTCTGACACCAAAGAAGTGACTAACTCTCTCTCACTTTTGGCTTGCCATAATTTTCCTCTTCCCTTGACTCTAATGTAACGTTTATATACCAGCACTGAGGCCACTGAGCTACACTATATAATAATCTCATCATATCTCCTTCTCTGTACCATCCTACTCCCCACTTCCTATAGCTGCATTTCTCTAGTCCCTAGCTTCTCTTTTAACTTTACTTCCTATAGTTGCTTACTTTCCTCCCTACCTTACCCCCCTCCACTTTTCTCCCTCCCTATGCTAAATACTTATTAATTACCACGTTTTGGAGTTCTTCACTATTGTTGTCTTATTTGAATGACATTTTGTAAATCTGAATTGTTTACTTTTACTCCAGTCTTCTACCTCTTGTTATTTGCAGCAATGTTATTGCTAAATTTGTATTTAATGCTGATTGTTGAATCTTTCTAAGGCTGATTTATTTTCCATTTTTTGTACTTAATTCTCTGCTGCTCTTTATGCATAAATGTTTGAAGTCTTTGTTTACATATTTGTTTGGAGCTTTTCTCCTTGGGTGTCTACTGAAAATGGGCCAACAGCCCAGCTGGACTGACCCAGTTAACAAAAGACAAATAAAATAAATAAATAAAATAAATACATTTAATTGTATTGCATACCTGGAAGTTCTGCAGTAGCCACGCTTGACTTGCTCTGCTCATCAGCACCAACATCAACATTAATGTATGATCCCTTTGCTGAGCTGTCTCAATATCTAAAAGTGTTCAGAACTCCCAGGATTCAGTCATTGTTGGCTCAATAGCAAGACCACCCCAATAACCATATGTTCCTAGGCAATAGCAGCCACCCTATAGTTTGTGTCCCTTATCATGTCACTGGCACTATATCTGACTTTCTGATAGGCATGAGCATGACCTCCTGCAGCATTTACATCATTGACTACATGTTCCCAGATATGGTCATAGGAGGACATGTCACCCCTGCTTCCAGCTAACAGGAATAAGTCATGTTTACATAAAGAACCAAAGTGAGTGTGTAAACTGTGTGACCCAATGAAAACCAAAAACCAAGATGGTCCATGAAGTCCAGGATGAGCAAAGCTAAACAACCAATTGTTTAGTCAGCCAAAGTTGAAAAATCCATCTTTAATTAAACAAAAATCAATGTAGTTTACCATTTTCATCCCTGAGCATTGGGATTTTCTCAGAACATAAAAACATACTTCCCATTGAGTTTAAATTGCCTGTACTTTTTGCCATTGGTTGAGGAGTAATAAACATAAAATACCCACAAAAACCAGACCAGAACAAATATAACAATAATACAAGATAGAAGCATGTATCTATAAACTAAGGAATGCAAGTAAGAAAACATATTATTAACAAAACGAAAAAGGCTATAAACAAGCCATGAAATAAAAAAAATGTTGTGAATGTGGCAAACTTTTTAAAAATTAGAAAATGCTATTAAAATTATTGTTAAAAATATTTTACAGTACCTGAACTCATAAATATTGGTGTTTATGTATATTTCACATCACCTTAAGTTACAATTTTGCTGCTTTTATCTTAAGGACTGGTTTTATGGAGGCATGGTCATTCAACCCTGGTCTAACTGTGGCATCTAATTTTATTTGCCACTCCTTTTTGCTTTCCCAATGTCCCCCTGTCTCATTTGGTTGGGCAATTTCTAAGATACCAAATCTGAACCTGATAAACCCAATGCAAACTTGGGAGTGTTTAAGTAGTGCATTTTTCATTGTGTGTTTTCAAATTGCACAAGTGTTTATTGATCCTTTTAACTAATCATCTTTCCATCTTCCCCACATAGTAAGCCTGACATTGATTACATGTTGCTAAGTACAATAACCCCTTGGGATCACAATTGCCTTTCTGAAAGGTGATCTGTGTTCCACAATAGTTGCCTAAAGAAAAGGTAATATTTTCATTAATATAGGTACATGCTCTTCACCATCTGTATTTCATAGTTCATAGGAGTCCATTTTCTATGTCTTTCTCCAAAATACCCTTAGTGTTGTTTCCACGTTTTAAATAAATAATGGGGTGTCCCCCACTGTGTCACATATTTGTGTGTCTGTTTTCAAAGTAGACCAATTGTTCCTAATAATGATTTCCACCTCCCCACTGGTTGTTTATCTTTACTGATTCTGGACTACATGGACTGCCTTAGTTTTATGTTGAGGTAAAGCCTAGATTATAACATCATCTTCTGCATCACTGTATGACATTTTATGGAGTGCAGATGTGTTGTGCACCATAGCCCTGTACGGCATAAAACATAAAAGAAGCAAAAAAGAAAAGTAAGCCACAGATGACTGCTAACAACAAAAAATAAATATATAAAAAATGTGCTTATGTATGCATCCAACAGCAAAAATAATTCAAAAAGTAACGCTCCCTATGAGTACACACAAGTTAATAAAGCCCCCCCCAAAGAAAAGGAAATGAAAAACAATGCTAAAAGTATCTCAGGAGAACAGCAGTTGTATAACTCTGTAGTACATTGAAATATTAACAAAAGTAGTTTACACTTTCCAAATTTCAATTAATGTTGTTTTCCACCTTTAAGTAAATAATGGGGTCCCCCCCCCGTGCATGTCCACTTGTGTGGAGGGCAGAAAGGCATATATCACAGGCTTAACCTGTTGGGTAGGCTACAAATGTAAAACCTCTGACCTTGCTAAAAAGTGATACAACACTTTTCTGCAATAATTAGTCATATTTCCAGTTAAATATTTCCATACATTTCAGATAATATTCTTTACAAGAATTTGTAATGGAAAAAGATAACTGCTATACATGGTTATGCCAACATCAGAAGACAAACTATGTAGTTAGTACACCAATCAGTGTACTGTGAAAAAAAATATTATAAACAAGTAATGAAACAAAAAATGTTGTGAATGTGGCAAACGTGTTAAATTAAAAAATGCTATTAAAAACTATTGTTAATAAATATTTTACAGTACCTGAACTAATAAATATTGGTGTTTATGAGTATTTTGTATCGTCCTGAGTTACAATTTTGCTGCTCTCATCTTGAGGACTGGTTTTGTGGAGACATGGTCACTCAATCCAGTTTAACTGTTGCATCTAATTTTATTTGCCAAAATAGTTTTCTATACTCCAGTTTGTTTTCCCACTGCCCCCTCTCACATTTGGTTGGACAATTTCTAAGATACCAAATTTGAACTTAGTATATCCAGTACAAACTTGGGCGTGTTTAAACAGTGCATTTTTTCTCATTGCATGTTTTCAAATTATACAAGTGCTCATTGATCCTTTTAACTAATTATCTTTCCATCTTCCGCACAAAGTAAGCCTGAAATTAATCACATGTTGCTAAGTATACCAACCCCTTGGAATCTCAATTCCCTTTCTGAAAGCTGATCTGCGTTCCACAATAACTGTCTTAACAAAAGGTGATATTTTCATTAATATAGGGACATACTCTGCACCGCCTGTATTTGTTAGTTCCTAGTAGTCAATTTTCTATGTCTTTCTCCAAAATACAATTAATGTTGTTTTCCACCTTGTAAGTAAATAATGCCCCCCATGCCAAATACTCATGTGTCTGTTTTCAAAGTAGACCAATTGTTCCTAATAATGTTTTTCACATCCCCACTGTTTGTTTAGTTTTGCTGATTCTGGACTATGTGGACCATCTTGGTTTTATGTTGAATTGAAGTCTGGGTTATAACATCATCCTCTACATAACTGTATGGCATTTTATGTTTGCAGATGTGTTGTACACCATAGCCCTGTATGTCATAAAACATAAAAGAAACAAAAAAGAAAATTAAGCCACAAAGGACTGTTAACAAAAAATATGTATTTATATATGCATCCATCATGCAAAAATAATTGAAAAATAAAGCTCCCTATGAGTACACACAAGTTTAAACAGACCCCCCCCCAAAAAAAGGAAGTGAAAAATACTGCTAAACATATGTCAGGAGAACAGCAGTTGTATAAATTTGTAGTACATTGAAACATTAATAAAAATAGCTTACACTTTTCAAGTAAAAAATGGATAAAACATTCACTGCATGCTCACTTGTGTGCATGGCAGATAAGTATATATAACAGGCTTAACCTATTGGGTGTAATGTAAAACCCCTGACCTTGCTAAAAGTGATACAACACTCTTCTGTAATAATTGATCATATTCCCAAGGAAATGTTTCCATATATATGTCAGGTAACATTCTTTGCAAGCATTTGCAATGAAAAAAAATAACTGCTATATATGGCTATGCCAACTTCAGGGGACAAACCATGTAGTCAGTAAACCAGTGTGCTTTTGTTAGTACTCTGGATTGTACTGAGTGAAGAATTTCTCCTGTCACCTAGCTGTTTTGTGGCACAAGATGTACGTGAAACAAACGCACAGAAAGTGGTTGCATAATGCAGGGTTTCACTCCGGTTTACAGATCTTTTTATGACTGGATTCAGAATAAATATTGACATTCAATGTTGTACATGAAATGAAAACGCTAAAGTTTGTGATACATGTAGTTCATGTGAAGTGACATTACAAAGGTCTTGTTATAAAATCACTTTATCTCATTATTAATAATATGTGCTATGTATGTTGTGACATATGACATTTTGTAAAGTGTGATAACACAAAAGTAGTAAAATGACTAATGTGGACATAGAGAACATATCCATATCTCACAATTATTCACCATTTAATTTATTTATTTTGATTTATTTAACATTTGTTTACTGAGAAATTCCAACTGAGCCAGTACGCATTTTTAGCGGAGGCCCAGGGAGAAAAGGTCCATAAACACAATAAAAAAAAAAATACAAAAAAAAATTACATTAATATGATACAAAGAGAGAATCATAAGATACATAACAGCAAATAATCAAACTTTAACAAAGCAGTAGCACACAGTTATATTGTAATGTTCTTTGTACAGAGAGATTCTTTACAGTGTATAGAGGCTTTGACAGAGGCATTACAAATAATGTGTCTGTCATGAATACAATATGATTGATGGTTTTTGCAAAACATATAATAGCAATACATTATACTGCAAACTTTTAAATACTTATTTACTGACATTTAATTAAAAGAAAATACTGACTTGGTAGAAGTCCATTTCCAGTGGAGGCCTGGGAAGAAAAGCTCTGAATTATTCCAAAACATTTTAAGAACAACAATTTTACAATCTTCAAAAATAAAACAAAAACATTTGTAGTTTAAATAATTATAACAAATAAATACATTGGTTAAAATCGATGCAAGGTATATGACAATCATTTACTATTTAGAGAAACTTTAGACAGTTTGTAGAGAAAGTAAAGATAAGTTAGTCTAAGATAAATCAGAATTGCAGTATGAGGAGAGGGAAAACAGACTTAGGGTATATTTAGAGAGAAAATAAGGGAAGAGAATTAGATACCAGTAAGGAAGTAAGTGAAGAAGGGAGAGTAAGAAAGTATACAGAAGGAAGAGATACTTGTTCACATTTAGGGATATAGGTTTTTCCTGGTTTTTACCAAGAACAGAGCCAGAATTTAGCTAGGAAGTCTTTCAGACAGTGATTTTGAAAGATGTGAGGGAGGGTATATACCTGATGGATACAGATAAGGAGTTAAGGGCCTTAACAACCTTGTATGATACAGATAATGCCCAGCAGATTAGTTAGGCTTGTAGACAGGAGTTTTTGGTCACTTGATCACAATGACTGACTGGGAAACGTAGTTGTGTAGAATGTTTTTTTAGTGCTGATCAGGAAGATGGATGCTGGATAACTTTAAAGGTAGTAAATAGTTGTGTATATGTTAGTTGATGTAGCAGTACTAACCAATTTAGGCTTTTCAGTGCTATACTGTGGTGGGTTCTGAAAGGGGTCTATGCTGCAAATTTGTCAACTATGTTTTGACATTGTTCAAGTTTTAGAAAACACTAGATAAACTACAAAAAAATAAATGAAGAAATGGCTTTGCAGATGAATGAGCGAATCGAAAAACTGCTTTTAAAACTTTTAATGTGAGCGCTTTCATCAGAAACAGTGCTCTAACTTCTTCAGACAAACAAAGACAACCACAGCAAGTTTTAAATACAAAACTCAATTAATTAATTAACTCATATTAGGAATAATAAAGTAATATATTATTTGAAGTTCAGTCCTCTATAAATACATTTATATACCAAAACTCATAAAATCCATTTCTTATAACTTGTTTAAACATATTACAACCATTTTTAAAAACATTTTTTGAAAATATATATATATGTTAAAGACAGTTATAGTCATTAAATCATTGTGGATACTCAAAATATGCATTATATAAAAAGGAAATATGTAGGAAAGCCCATATGTATAAGCAATAAATAAACAAAAGTTATTATTATTATATATATTTCACGAATAACTTAAAAAAGTGCATGTATTCCTAAATAAATTTACCTCATACGTCTTAATATGACTAAAACCATATTTAGAAGTGTGTTAAAAAAGGGGGTATTTAAATGCTTATATATATTAATGTCTTTTTATCTAGCAAGTGCTTTAATCTTCAGGATACATTTTAAAGATACATATTCGTTCAGACCCGTTGGGATATATGCTGAAGTACAAATTTGCCACAAAAGCTCTTTTTCCTCCAATTTTAATTCCCACGGGCCACCCATCATACCTTGGACTACTTGTTCTAAAACTGCAAAATGGAATTTATGTGTTGTATTTTCAATAATGTGTTTTGTCAGTGCATTTGTAATCATTTTCTTACCTATACTATATTGGTGTTCATATATGCGTTGCTTAATCTTTCTTTCTGTTTTACCTATGTAGTATGCGCTGCATAATTCACATAAGGCCACATATGCCACCCCTTTAGAATGACAATTATATTTCTCTCTAATGGTATAATTCTTACCCTTGATGTTCAATTTATTACCTGTTTTTATAAATTTACACTGTGCACAACAACCACATTTACTCATTCCAGTATTAATTTTATATACTTTTTTCTAGATTTCCAGTAGGCATTTGATGTTGGGTCCCCTTCTATAGGTTAACCTAGGGTCTGGCCCCAACACTTTATTCAAATTAATGTCCTCAGCAATTATACCCCAAGTTTTGATTATAATATTTCTGATAAATGCGGCATCCATAGAATAGGTAATTAAGAAACTATTTCCAATATTGTGCACACTACCATTATTGCTTACAGTTTGCACAGTATTGTCGTATTGATATACACCATACCCATTCTGAAGTATAGGTTTAAAATGCCCCAGTGCTCTCTTAGAATTAACTTCCTGAAAAATACAATTTAGAAAATTCTCTGGATACACTCACCGTAAGAACATAGTAATTAAAAGTTCACATTTGTCTCTATAATCCTCATTATCTGCCACCATTCTTGTGGGTCTAACCGCTTGCCCCTTCACCACTGCTTTCTTCTGGTAATGTGGATGACTACTTGTAAAATGCAAAAATGCATTTGAATATGTTGGCTTGTGGTATATAGTACTCCTATATCTGTTATTGACTGCATCTTTAGTTAATCTGACATCTAAAAAATGAATGGTCATCTGAGTCATGGTTTCAATAAAGGTCTCAATAATAGCTACTTCTCCTTCAAATATAAAACACATGTCATCTTGGTATTTATTATACCAAATCACATGGTTCTTGAAAAGGGGGTTGTTAAATAGCAATGTTCTCTCCCAATAAGCCATGACACAGTTCGTGAAGCTCCCTCCACAGGGAGAACCCATTGCGACCCCCATTTTTTGTAAATATATATCACCATTGAAACACATATAATTATTCTATAAAACTATGTCAAGGAGAGTTTCAACAACATAGATGTCATTCTCATCCATACCTTTGATGATTAAAAACTCCCTAACCCATTCAACTCCAAGTTTTTGAGGGATGACCGTGTAAAGGTCCTTTATGTCAACAGTTAAAAAGGTGTAGTCATTTTTAAATTCCAGATTACTGATATTATCCAAAAAGCTCCAAGAGTCGTGACAGATTTGAGGTTCACTCTTAACCAACAGTTTTAATTTATGATCAACAAACTTAGCACTAGCATAAGTAACAGACCCTCACCCATCTACTATGGGTCTGAATGGGGGATTCCTAATATCTTTATGAATCTTCGGAGACACAGAAAGAGCTGGAATTCTTGGGGCTATCATCAACAAGTATTGATATGTATCTATATCAATACTGCCCTCCAAAAACAAATCCTGCAGAATAATATTAATTCTTCTATAAGCTCCATGGACTTCATTGATGCTAACTTTCTCATATACATTTGTATCTATATATTCAGACATTTTATTGTTATAATCACTTGCATTCATAAACACCAAGCCCCTGTCTTTATCCGGCTTCATTACTCTAATATTATAAACATTTAATAAATTAATTACTTCCAATTCATCATCAGAAACATTTTTGTATAAATCTTTAGAATTTCGCTGGTGAAACAAGTTGTTATTTAATGCTCTAAAATCGACTTCATATATTTTTTCAAACACGACTAAGGATTAATTCAATGGCGGATTAAACAAACTGGAAACTCACAGAGTTTTGATAAGAAATTAATTTACCCCCATTAAAACAGTGAGATTAAATTTACACGGATAACTTTAAGTCAATAATAGTTTTTACTAAGTCTGCTCTCCTATCAGGTACATATGAGAGTCCTTCAGCAAGTGTCTTAACCATAACATCAGTTACGGTCACTGAGGTAAAATTATAAATTTTAAAGTCTCCCTCCACACTTACATGTATTTGTGGAACAAGTTGGACATGTTCATTCATCTCCTCTGTCTGTTCTGTCATTTCCTTCTCTGGGCTTGATTTGTGTTGTTCTGCTGATTCTGTTGGTTCCACTGGTTCCCTTGAGCTGCCTGAAAAACCTGCTGTCCAATTCCGTTGTTAGTATTGTTGCCTGCCTCTCTTTGTTGATTATAACGGTTAGATTGTGCATTATTTTGTACATTATTTTGAATTCTTTCACTACGTCTCAGAGGAGCTGTCCCAACTTGAGCATTAACATAATCTTCACCCTCACTAACTTGATTTCCGCTATTGGCGTCATCAAGTGGGTGTTGGTTAGTAGGGCTAGTTGGATTGGTAAGATACGCTGGAACTTCTGGAGGTGGTGGATAGGCATTGCCTTTAGAGTAATCACTGACATCACAATTGATTTTTTTCTTTTCAATTTTCAATGTTCTATTCATATTAGCCTCAATGCTAGAAAAACATGGCTATATTCAAACCGATATCTAGGAAAATCTGTGTCAGTCACTATTATTTGCTCCAACAATTCGATTTAAGTTTTTAGAGCATCAAGTTGAAGTCCATAGTGTTTAATCAAAAAATTTAAGAATTCAAACCCTTGATGATCAAATAATGCTAACAACTCATGATTGAATGGAGATTTTTTAATTAGACCCACAGGGTAACGCCACTGACGCAGGCCTTTAGGGATAATCTTTTTTGTAATACATTCTTTGAAGTACAAAACTTCAAGCTGTAATTTACGGTATTTTAATAACTTCTGATCAAATGCATTAAGGTTTGACATAATAGAAGTTGCACTATTAGCCCCTTGTTGTATATTATCCGATATTCCATTATTAAAAAAAGAAGGCACTTGTAAATATTCAGCCATTACAGGAATTAAACAGTCTCTTACTGGCTGCTGTGTTAGTCCAACATTACCCAAGCCAGTATTATTTAAATTCGAAGGACTACTATGTTGGGACAAAAACCTCGGTGTTGCACTTGAAACCTCTGAATATAACAGGGGCTGACCATCAGTACTTAGAGTATTAGTATTTAAAAAATAAATGAAGAAATGGCTTTCCAGATGAATGAGTTAATCGAAAAACTGCTTTTAAAACTTTTAATGTGAGCGCTTTCGTCAGAAACAATTAACTCATATTAGGAATAATAAAGTAATCTATTATTTAAATTTGCAGTCCTCTACAAGTATATATCCTTTATATAATGCATTTTTTGAGTATCCACAATGATTTAGTGACTATATCTGTCTTTAACATATATTTTCAAAAAAGTTTTTAAAAATGGTTTTAATATGTTTAAACAAGTTATAAGAAATGGATTTTATGAGTTTTGGTATATAAATGTACTTATAGAGGACTGCACCTTTAAATAATCGATTACTTTATTATTCCTAATATGAGTTAATTAATTAATTGGGTTTTGTATTTAAAGCTTGCTGTGGTTGTCTTTGTTTGTCTGAAGAAGTTAGAGCACTGTTTCTGATGAAAGTGCTCACATTAAAAGATTTAAAAGCAGTTTTTTGATTCGCTCATTTATCTGCAAAGCCATTTCTTCATTTATTGTTCAAGTTTTAATCTTTGTGAAGCCTGGAGGTTAGTAAAGATGGGATCACCATAAAGAAGAGTGGGATGAGGTAAGTAGTGGCAAGTGTAGGTTTAGTTGTGTTAGTGAGAATGTTTTTGGCTCTGTAAAGCATCGCTAGTTTTTGATGATCCAGATAATTTTCTTAATCATATTTTTCATGAAGTTAATTCTAAGAGACCACTAGGGAATTCTAAACCTATACTTCAAAATGGTTATGGTGTATATCAATACAACAATACTGTGCAAACAGTAAGCAATAATGGTAGTGTGCACAATATTGGAAATAGTTTCTTAATTACCTATTCTATGGATGCCACATTTATCAGAAATATTATAATCAAAAATTGGGGTATAATTGCTAAGGACAATAATTTGAATAAAGTGTTGGAGCCAGACCCTAGGTTAATGTATAGAAGGGGACCCAACATCAAACGCCTACTTGAAATGCAGATAAAAGTATATAAAATCAATACTGGAATGAGTAAATGTGGTTGTTGTGCACAGTGTAAATTTATAAAAATATGTAACAGATTGAACATCAAGGGTAAAAATTATACCATTAGAGACATATATAATTGTCATTCTAAAGGGGTGGTATATGTGGCCTTATGTGAATTATGCAGTGCATACTACATAGGTAAAACAGAAAGAAAGATTAAGCAACACATATATGAACACCAATATTGTATAGGTAAGAAAGAGATTACGAATGCACTGGCCAAACACATTATTGAAAACCCAACACATAAATTCCATTTTGCAGTTTTAGAACAAGTAGTCCAAGCTATGAGGGGTGGCCCATGGGAAATAAAATTAGAAGAAAAAGAGCTTATGTGGCAGATTCCTACCTCAGCATATATCCCACTGGGTCTGAACGAATATGTATCTTTAGAATGTATCTTGAAGCTTAAAGCACTTGCTAGATAAAAAGACATATTAATATATATAAGCATTTAAATACCCCCTTTTTTAACACACTTGTAAATATGGTTTTAGTCATATGAAGATGTATGAGGTAAATTTATTTAGGAATACATACACTTTTTTTTAAGTTATTCGTGAAATATATATAATAACTTTTGTTTATTTATTGCTTATACATATGGGCTTTCCTACATATTTCCTTTTTATATAATGCGTTTTTTGAGTATCCACAATGATTTAATGACTATAACTGTCTTTAACATATATAAATATATATATATATATATATATATATATATATATATATATATATATTCAAAAAAAGTTTTTAAAATGGTTTTAATATGTTTAAACAAGTTATAAGAAATGGATTTTATGAGTTTTGGTATATAAATGTACATATAGAGAACTGCAACTTTAAATAATAGATTAATTTATTATTCCTAATATGAGTTAATTAATTAATTGGGTTTTGTATTTAAAGCTTGCTGTGGTTGTCTTTGTTTGTCTGAAGAAGTTAGAGCACTGTTTCTGATGAAAGTGCTCACATTAAATGTTTTAAAAGCAGTTTTTCAATTCGCTCATTCATCTGCAAAGCCATTTCTTCGTTTACTGTTCAAGTTTTAATCTTTGTGAAGCCTGGAGGTTAGTAAGGTTGGGACCTCCATAAAGAAGAGTGGGAGGAGGTAAGTAGTGGCAAGTGTAGGTATAGTTGTGTTAGTGAGAACATTTTTGGCTCTGTAAAGCATCGCTAATTTTTGATGAGTTTTTGTTATGCAATTTTGTATATGCGGGTGAGATGTAATGTTATCATCCACTATCACGACTGATAGTTTCCTATGAGAAGTGACTTCAATGTCTGTATCATTAAGGGAGAGGACTTTAAATTTTGTTTTTTCATGAGAAAGGGATTTGGAGAAAATAGCAGTGTGGTCTCTTTTGGGTTAAGCATGAGTTGTGAATTACAAAACCATGTTTCTGTGGCTGTTAAAGCTTCCTGAGTTATTTTTTGAGATGTAACATGTTGTCAGATATGCAAATGAGAGTGAAATCATCTACATATTGTATTAGGGTGGCCTGTTGAGTGGAAGTATACAAGGTGGTGAAATTGTTAAAGAGTCAGTGACCAAGGATAGACTTCTGGTGCACAGGTGGTGACTGGGAGGTAAGGAGAGAACATGGAGTGCCATTTTACTGACAGGTACCTATTGGACAGGTAGCTTTTGAACCACAGAAGGGTGGGCTGAGAGAGATCTAGTGAGGATATTTGAAAAAGATGTTTGCTGTAATAAACCTTTAGACAAGTCTAGAAATAAGGAAGAGACTAGTTTGCAATTGTCTCTAGCTTTATTGACAGTGTCTATATAGCTTAGAAGAGCAGTGCTAGCCTTATGGGAAGTATGGAAGCCAAGACATGTAGGGTATAATAGTTCTTCCTGCAGGAGATAGTCTAACAATTGTTTTTGAATACATTCTTCAAGTATTCAAGTATTTTGGCAAGTAGATATAAGCTTGCTATAGGTTTACACTTATTAATATCTGTTTCCTCCTTTGTGCAGAGCGGATAATGTGTGACTTTTTTTGAAGAGATGGAATGTGGAATTCATAGACTGACCTATTTATAAGGATTGAGACAAGATAGGCAATGCTACTGGCTGCTATTTTAGGTACTCGCTTGGAAGGTCATCAGCTGAAGAAGACCACAGTTTAAGTTTGTTTAAGAGTAGTTTTATATAGGATGTGGGCACAGATTTAAAGATGAATGTGGATGTGGTAATATGTGGCTGTTAGGCAAGGTTGGGATTAGATGTTGTGGAAGCTTTAGTTAGAGATGCTATACTATCTATAAAATAAGAGTTGAATTGTATTGCAGTTTTGAGAGGTGAGTTATCAGGAGAGGGGTCGGGGTTGAATTTCTCACTGGGATGTAAAATTTCTTTAATGGATTTCCAAGTTTTTGAGGGTCATGTTTACCATTATTCTGAAAGTTATTATAGTATAGTTATTATAGTATAGTTTGCCTTCATTTATTTCCTTTTTAGTATGATTGCAAATCATTCTCAAGTTTTCAAGCTATTTTGGTGTTTTATATTTTTGCCATTCTTTCCATGCATTTTCTCTATCCTGCATTATCATTCTACTGTTTTTGGATAGCCAAATTGCATTATTTGTTTTCATTCTCTTCCTTCTAGGAGGTGCAAGGCCATTTAGGATATTTTGAAAAGTTGTATTGAATTCAATCGCACCATCATCTAAGGCAAAGATTTTTAGGACGTTCCAGTCAATAGCTGAAAGTGTATAAATGAACATTTCTGGGTTAAACTTGGAAACGTTATGCGTTGTTTTATAGATATACTGTTTAACTGGATGTGTGAGATGTCTAGTCATATAGACTGGGAGATGATCACTGAGAGGGTCTGATATTGTGCCTGTGATGGAGTATTTGCTAGGGTCTGATACAAGGATCCAGTCTAATTGAGAATTTGAAATCTTAATATAATGTGTGGGGCTGTTAACTAGTTGTTTGAAACTATATAAGTTCATACTTGATGTAGGGGAGTTCTAGATTATGCCCAACCAATTGACATTCACACACGGAGTAAATTTGTTTTTTTGTAGAAATGATATGTCTATCCAATGTAGGATACCTTCCAGTATAGCTGTATTGTTACCAAGAGGGATTTAAAGGACAGTAATACGTATTTGTTTATAACTGTTTATTTTGAGGAGAGCAATAAGAAGCTCTGCTGAACTGATTTTTGGTGTTAGTTTGCTGTAAGGGGAAATGTGGTAGATACTTGGAAATATTAAAGCAATACCTCCACCTTTCCCCTTTATATGGTCATTACAGATAACATTATAGCCAGGATGTATAACTTCACAATTGTTTATGCTGGGTTTAAGCCAAGTTTCAGTTACAACAAAAACATTGGGCTTATGTTGGGTAATCGAGACATGACATTCTGCAGTTTTATTTCTTATACTTTTACATTTATTACAGCAATTGTTAGATCAGCAGGGGTGGGGATTTGCTGGTGCTGGGTTACAGAAGTGTGTGGGTGAGAATTATCTTTGTGTTCATTGTGATAGGTGAGGCCAGGATTAGGGTGTATATCACCTCCTAGATGGATTTTACTGTATTGTGGAATTATGCATACTTGTTTTTTGGAGAAGATTCTTGTACTTGATTTTGTTTTTTTTTTTTTTTGAGTTGTATAATTAATCAACCTATACTGGAAACAAAGATGAAGGGCTATATTAAATAGGTTTGGTACAATGTCTGGAGAGTGTAAGTAGAAGTATGGATAAGTGATTAGGACAGAGTTGGAGATACATTGTTATATATTGTTGAGTCATGGTAGGATGAAAGATGGCACAGTAGGAGGAGAAGAATAGAGGATAAGCTGTACTGTAGCATAATTAAGTACATGAATCTATATTTTGTAGATGTTGGGTAGTGGAAAAGTAGCAATGAAGAAGGAAACAAAAAGTGGATTCTGAAAGCTGGAAGAGGATAGGTAAGGAGAGATTTTTTTATAAAATAAGAGAGGTAGGATGTCCAGGTATCATCTCTGAAATGTAAGGAATAGAGGAGTATTAAAAACTAAAGTATAATAATGTAGTCAAAATAAAAACAAATGAGGGTTTATTTGGGAAAAGAAACGATGCAATGCGGAATACATAGGTACTACTCGGGAGTTGTGATTATAAATGCATATTGTGCAAAGCAGTATGGGAGGGAGAAAGATAGTAGGAAATGGGGCTAAATATTAAATAGAGATAGTGAAGTAGGAAACAAGAAACAGAAGTGCATGTATAGAAGGAGTACAGTCAATGGGTAGGGTTTTGGAATAAGAGTTGCAAGTGAAATATATATGTAGGAAGCATAATATTAGAGTAAGAGGGGTAAGTGGTAACTGGGGGCAGATTAAGGGAGCAATCAAAGACAAGCATAGTGGGCTTCCCACCTTCAGATCAGTTTATAATCATGATCAAGCAGTTTACAGCCAGAATAAAGTAGTTAACAAAGAAATGCAAGTAAAACAGGTTGTCATTTCCTGCGACTCAATAACTGGCATATGCAGTACAGTCTACTGGTCAAGCAAAAGGGGAGAGTGACCAACTTAGTAAAAAGATGTTAGAGTGCAAGAACAATTTTCAAATAGAATTGCAATCACAGAGCAGCAGTGTATTTAACTTATTACAGTTAATATGCAGCAAGGTTCTTCATAATAAATATGCATATGTAAGGCATGAGTAATTGTAGATACTGGGGGAAAATTATCTCCTGTCATTCTCTGTGCATATCCTTTCTGAGCAATTGCCATTACATGAAATCCTGATTATGTGTAACCTAAACACTAACTTTGATGTGGTAAGCAGATGCAAAAAGAATGAGTGTATCATGCAGGGGCGGCTCGTGCTATCAGACTGCCGGACTGCAGCCCTCCCACCTAGAAAAACTCAAAAGAAAAATCTTTAAAACAAAAAAACAAAACTGAAAAAAAAAAAAAAAAAAAAAAACATGAGTCACGACTCCTCTGCGTATGCACAGAGGCATTTGAAGACCTCAGACTGCCTTTATCAGCAGTCCGGATAGAGAAAGACAGGTACCCAGCAATCATTGCTACAAGTGCACCCAGGAGTCAGTGTGGTGACGACCGCACAGAAAAGGAAGTCCAGACTGCTTCGGCTGCAGGCAGACCCAATGAGGAGAGAGGTGAGCTGGCAGACCCAATGAGAGACTGGGGACTGAGAGAGGTGAGCTGCTCTCACAGGACATATTGCGTGGGCGGGTTTGGTCGCTGGATTGCTCCATTTGGGGATTGGCTTCATTCAGGAGATAGGTGCCTGGTCGCTGGATTGCTCCATTTTGCGGACAGGTTTGGCTTCATTCAGGAGGTAGGTGGTCGCTGGATTGCTTCATTTGTTTGTTGAGACATACAGCAGGTAAGTGAAGAGGGTGTGTGTGTGTGTGTGTGTGTGTGTGTGTGTGTGTGTGTGTGTGTGTGTGTGTGTGTGTGTAGCTTAAGAGATACAGAATAAAGCAACAATATGTTTCTTTCCGACAAGGCATATACATTGAAAAGAATAAGTATTTGCATAGTTTCACCAGTACTATCTAAGCTAGAGCAGAACCCACAAATAACGTCAAGCTACAGACTTTTAATCTTTAAGTTTACAATGTCTGCGTGGTCTGCTTTAATATCTTGTGGATATTGCATTATTTACTAGATAAGCACGTTGTGGTGTTAGCAGCACATCTAGAGACACTCTTACTTAATGCTTTGTAAGCACTATGTCCTCATCCATAGATGCATTGTTTGCTTTTAGGTAATATGTTATTAGGACCGATTAGTATCTGTATGTACAGAACCTTTGTTAATAAGCCAAGATTACTAACTTTTCTGTAGCTTACCACATTAGTGAATTTCCACCCTTAGAATATTTTAGCTTGTTTCTAAAAACTTGGAACATTCACCTCGGTAAGACTTGTTTTGATGATGATGATTGTAAGTAACCTTACTGTATAGGGAACAGTCGTCCTTGTGTATGCAGGGGAAAGATTTTACAGTAGTGCAGTACTGCAATCTTTTATCGTGAACAGAATTAGATTAAAGATGTTGACGATAGTACAAATTTGAAAGGATTCTTTGGTTTTCTGTCCACAAATAGTGCTTGTTAGTTGTTTTTTTTATTTTGTGAGTTGGTCTGTGGTTATAGAGATGTATTCATTGATCTGTTGATAGTGTCAGCATGTGAACTAATGCCAAGTGGGTTTTCTCTAAACGTGCTGTTCGTGCCTAGTAGCACCTCAGTGCTATTCCAGAAAGCTGCTGGCTTTTTACAGTGCAGTATGTTCCAATATAGTTTGGTATCCTCCAAAGAGACTATATAAGAGACTGTCTCCATATAGTTCTGGTTCATGCTCTCTTCCCCCAAACCACTGATTAGGAGACTTTCAGAAAATAGCCAGAATTTCTCTGGCACCAGTTATTGGCCAGTGTTAGGCCTTCTTGGAAGGTATTTGTGCCCCTTAAGACATCAGTACTTTCCTGGAAGATATTTATGTCTTATGGGGTACAAATAAAGAACGTGTCTTAAAGAATGTGTGCTGAACCCTCCTGATATGAAGCTAAGTAATTTTTAAAATTCTAAAGGAAGACTGTTCCTGATAATGAAGCCCAGTTGAGAGGTAGGGTCCTAGGTGTTTATTGTTCCATTTCTTTTTCTTTTTTTTTTTTTGTCATTCTTAGTGGGTTCAGTGATAAGTTGAGGAAATATGATATCTAGCCATATGTTAATGTATTATTTTTCTGCAGTTTATAATATGTATTAGCATATCAAAGTCACCCAGCATTAACTGCTGTTCTGTGATACTAAATGACTTGTTATATATTTCTGGGCACCAGCTTATGGGCTTTGTTTGGACTGACATAAATGCATCCTATGTCCAAATGTTTACTGTACCTTTTTGTACACATGAACAGGACTCTTCCCCCTGCAATGATCTGTTTTTTTCTGTATCAGTATCACATAAGAAAATGTCCAGGATGCACATTGTAACATTTCCAGCTCTACTACACTTGCAGACATCTGTATATGCTCTGTATCCAATTGTATAATCATGTTGAACTCAGAATCTTCTATATGTGGTTTTAACCAGGATTCTGATTTAGTGAGTATATATTTTTCCCATTTTTATCTAACTTTTGCTGCTGGCTTCAAGCTTCTTCACTGCTAGCTTCCTAATGCTCCTGGCCCCAGCAGTTCCCCAGATGTGATGCCGTCCCCAACCCAAGAATGTCACCCACTCTGGTCCCTTCTAGGGGAGCCCTAGATACAGCTCTCCATTTCCCCATGTATAGGTTCTAAAGGATGCAAGTTCCAAGCACCATAAGTGGGACTGGCCCAGTTAAGGAGCCATAGTATTGTGTCTTGCAGTGGGTTTTGCTTGAACCTTTCTCCATTGATGTGCACTAGAAATGTATTATGCAGTGGCATCTCAAGGGAAGAGCCCCCCCCCCACTTCCTGGTTACATTCTCTTAAATGCCCACCCTTTACGCTGTAGTATAGAGTTATTGACAGAATAAAAGTTTCTTCTCAGATGCCTGTGCTTGACCCTCTTCAAGAGAAATCTTGAGTGGATGAGAAACAGAAAAATCACCCCAGGGATAACTCCAGTGGCTCTACTAGACAGAGGCACTGGGAACCAAAGTTGGGAGGCACTATGCCAGGGTAATCCTATGGCTAGGCTGAGACCTCTGTTTCTCAGACCTCTGTTTCCAAGGAAGCCAGGATTCAGTTTTTTTGTAGCAGGTCCTTTTAGGAAAGCTGGACAGCTACGGAATTCCAAGTATGGGACTGGACAATGGCTATCTGCATCTCTTCACACAATTGCAGTTCCTATGTTTTGGTTAAATGTAATAGATTCATAATTTCATTTCAGTTTAATAAGAATACAATCTAACTTAATTTGACTATTATCAGGGAGTTTAAAAAAAAACCTGTGGTGAATATCAAGTTAAGTAAAATCTCTAGATTGTGTAAAATGTAAAATGTGTATTGCCATTGGAAATAGAAGCTGTGACTTATCTTATGTGTGTGTGTATGAATTAGTTCACTGGGTTGACTAGCCTTTTATTGTTCAGTATGAAGTAAGCATTTTAGATCATCCCTTCATATGCCACTGAGGAAGACCAAATCCTTTGGTTTGTTATTTTTATGCTTTCCACGGATTGCTTATTAAAGTGCTTTTGAACTGTTGGTCTTTTTCAGGTTGGATAGCAGTGTTTACTTTCAATACCATCATAAGCTCCTATTCCCCCTATAGCAAAAGCTGATGGCAGCTGTGCAGGGAGTGTGAAGGTAGTGTGACACTGCAGACAGAAAACATTTGGAAATAAGTCTGGTTTCTAGGTGGGTGATGTGTAGTTGGTGAGAAGTGGTATTTGCACATACTACTGCAGGGGTCATGTGGCAAATGTTTGATTTTAAAGCTTGTGTATACTTGGCTATACTAATGAAGAGGTGACTGGGGCTAATGTTTCATGTTGGTTGCTGTGCATACTTGGAAGGGCTTCTGAAGGGGTTGTTGATGGAAATGTTTCATTCTGGTGCTTGTGCATAGTAGGGCAGACTGTGAAAGGGGTCACTGTGGAGATGTTACATTTTGGTGTTTGTGCATACTCAGACAACATCAGATAAAGACTTAGTTTATGGAAATTTGGCTTATTTTCCGATTTCGGTAATTAAGTTTGCAAGGGAGCATGTCAGCATTTCAGGAAATGTTTACATTTTGTTGTTTCTTCCTTGCATTTTTAGTTCTCTGCTTTGCCTTATGGCTTCTCTGTTGCCCCAAGGGTATGGCTTGCTGCAGGCCTTTGGCCTTCTTCAAAAGGAACCTTGATGATTGGATGGGAGATAGGAAATTCACCATGGGGATCACGTTAGTTGCCTGCTAGACAGGGGTCCAGGGAAGTAAATACTGTGGGAAGAAATTGCCAGGGAATTGTTATGGCTAGGCTTGTATAGGCCCTAGGGCTGATAGCCCAGTACCAGCCTATGAACCTATGAAGACAGGTGTTCACATCTTTCCCTACCTGGACAATCTGCTCATTCAAGCTTCTTCCCCTGATGCTCTGCTTCAGGATCTCCAATTTTATTATTTCCCTGTTAGGGTCTGGATTTTACCATAAACTTCCAGAAATCTTCTCTGCCTTCTCAACATCATGTTTTTCTTGGTTGCTAGCTTCAGACCATCCCCATGTTGGCATCTGTGGCTACCACCAAGGCCCTCTCTCTCGCTCCCTTTATCCAGTCTCTTCTTCCTATGGCTTCAGTCACAGCCAGTCACATCCAGGGAATTTCTCAGGGTCCTCAGGTTCATGGATTCAACCATTCCCATGTCCCCAGTAGCCAGACTCCACATGAGAAAGGAAAAGAGGGCTCTGTTTCTAGTTCATCATTTTTGCATCACATTTTTTGTCTGTTTTTCATAAAATCGTGGTTTGCTGGCAAATTAGTGGCAAGTCATTAGGGATTGAAGTTAGAAAATAATGGTAGACATTTGAGTTACAGATTTCATACCCTTCAGAAAATGCATACTAATGCAAGACCTACTACTATTTTATTATTGTTCTAAGTTTATAAAAGCAATATTTAAAAATTGTCCTTATTTTTGGGTCTGTGTCCCGCTTCTATGTATGGCTTTATCCAGATTTCTTGCTCTGAGGTTGAGAGGTATGAGTGTCAGAGCCATCACGTCAGCCAGAGACATTTCAAACTGTGACATACTTGTTGCACCTCACTCCCCATTGTAGTGGCTCTGGATGGGTCCAAGCAAGGCAAGGAGCAGTTATGCAGTTAAGTATGCAGAGTATTCCCCCATCCAAGGTAGACAACAAGTACGACCATGGCTTTTCATCTGTCCTTGACTTTGCAGAATGTTCTGGTTTTCTGTCATATTTTTATATTGTTGATTTATGCTTCCTATTATTCAGAAAATGCATGCTGTCACAGTGCCCTGTTGCTCTGTGTTTAAATAGCAATGTTTCAATGACTATCAGGTAAGCTTGCTGGAGATTGTAAGATGCAAATAAGCTTTAATAAGCATACTGTTAAAGAATTACCAACATTGAAAGCCTTTTCGTTGTTGCCATGCAGAGAATATTTACACAACTAGATAACGTATAAGCCTTGGGTATTGACATGCACATGACAGTATTTGTAATAAAGGACAGGATTACAGTATTTTCAGAAGCTCATTACATTTGTTGGAGACTTGCAGTCATCTTTGCAGGCTTTACCCGTAAACTAAACAGAATGCCAGTCTTTCATGTGTGGTCCATAACTTGTGCAGTAATCCTTTAAGCAATTTATCTTGAGCTTGTTTCTTGTTTGCTGTTCATTTTCACTTTGATCATGTCTTCTCCATGAAACAAGTAGATAGTTGTTGTCAGGCAGCAGGTCTTTTTTGGATAAGAAACATTTTTACAAGTGGAGGTATCACAGAGATTGCTACTTTCAGCATGTTACTTGGTAATTTTATAAAGCTGAATATAAATTATAATTAGAACTGCAGTGCAAGGAGAAGTGGCTTGAGTTGAGGGATGCTTGTTTTTTTATACTTGATTTTGACTGGTATTCCAGTAATGTATTTAAAAAGTAATTTATTTTTTCATGCCTCACAACCTTTGTGTTTCCATCTAGATATTAAGTAAGTTGTCATGTAGCCAATGCACTGAAATATCTTTTCTTCTACACTTCATTTTGTCTTGTTTGGACTCTTGTAATGATGGTTTGGCACCCAGGGCAGCGTATTTAATTAAAGTTCCAGTTGTGGTTTTGAGCATAGCTCCACCCCTTTTGAGCATAGCTCCACCTCTTTCTTGTTGGCCATCCCCTTCCCATTGGCCCCATCCATTCAGCTGTTTCCTGCAGCCCCTCTTTAATTTGAAGTCACCAGCCGCCACTGGTATCATGTTGATAGTATAAGTACTGTGTTCCTTGCTAGATATAGCGTTTTAATTGTGCCAGCTTTCAAAGCAAGTTTTTGCTTGTATTTAAACATTTTTTTTTTTTTTTTTGCATTTCCATGCCACACATCAGCATGCAATACAGTTCATGGCCAAAGGAAAAAAGTGAAAAAATTAATTTAGCCTGACATCTTTAGGGCAAACTAGACTGGCATTGATGAGTGGCTGTTGGCACTCTACATAGCACTCAGTGAAGAAAATGCAACTCTCAACTGATTTTATCTGTGGCACAAGGTGTAAGTGTAGTGAGTTTGGAGGAAGAAGACAAGTGATGCAGGGCTTGAATCCAATTTACAGATAATTGTACAGAGGGAGTCTGAATAAATATTGACACACATTTTTGTATATGAATGTGTTGTTTTTGGAAGCTCAACTATTGTCAGCTTTGCTAACAATGTGTCAGTTGTCTGCCCCTTCTCCAACTATTTAGCAGTAAATAAAGTCCTTATAATGTGTGACAGAAAGTAAAGTTCTGATGTGGCAAAGATATATGAGAAGGATAAATGTGTCACTGTTACTTCTTACTCTGGTCATTGTTAGATAGACCCTTTTTTGATTGTTTTAATTTTTCCTTCAATTGATTTCATTTTTTATTACTTTTTAAATGCCTTTTATATTTGCACACCACTTGTCAGTGCACAAGCATGGTTCACAGCTAAAGAAAACATTGAACATTTTAATTTGGACTGCCTTCTGGAGCACAACAGAGCCTGGTGCTGGTGTGTGGTCATCAGCAGTCTGGATACTGCTGAATGAACGAAATGCACGTGTCAGCTAACTTACTCTGATGCAGAAGGTGTACGTTCAGTGATTTTAGAGAGAAAAGATAGGTATTGTAATGTTCAAATCCAGTTTTCACATATTTTGGCAAAGGGAGTCAGAATGGCATTTGCCACATTTTGATTAAGAATGTAACAACAAATATAAATTAGTATCCCAATTATGCTTATTTCAACAAATGTAATCATTAATGCCTGCTACAGAAGCCCTATATAGTGCATATAAAATATGGTAAACATGACAATGATATTTAAATCAGAATGCACTTGCAAAGAGGTATGGTGTGCATGACAGCCTTTGTTATAATAATTATGACTCATCACATATAAGTATATGTGTAGAACAGCATGTCTTGTGAAGCATGCATGTAACATATCAAATCATGTATTACTCAGTTCATGAAACTCCATGTATCTGAAATGCATTTACAACCACAAATATTGCCTTTTACATAGAAATGTGGTCACATAGCTACTTAAAGTCACACACATGCAGGCATCTCTAAAGTATATCTCCATTCATTCTTAAATTATTATATCTTTAATTGGCATGTTAAAAATGAAGCTCTGCTGTGACACTAATATGAAAGTTTAACATTGTGTCCTTCTTTTTTGTAATGGGTTTGATTCCTATGTGGTACTATTCAATCTTAACTACTGTGTAAGCCCCAACAATTATATATGACACAAGTTATGACATTGTCCTACAACCAGTAATGACTGTAACAAACCACATATTGTAACGTGACAATAGATTGAGCATCACACATGACTAAATCTCACTGCCATATTTCACACATTTTGTGCTTTCTGATATAACCAGTGCCAATGTAGCTGACAAGCCATTGCTGGCCTTTTTAATTGCACAAATGCAGCTGGCAAGGCTGTGCTTCTTTGTGCACAAGCTGTTACATGTGAGATCTGAACTGAGCACCAAATCAGACACATATTTCTGGTTTGACTGTTGCACACATGGCTGGGGAGGTTTGGGATGGTGTACCATTCAGAGTACAATGGTTGGGTGTTGAAGAGTTCAGGATATTTGAGGCACTCCTCATTTAGTGCTACAGCCAGAGATTGCTGCATGGGGATTATACCAGATCTCAGTAAAAGGCTGAGGCTTGGAGTAGTTTGGCAAGGATGCCTCTAGTGCAACCAGCATCCCACTCACTGTATAACAATGTTGTCACCATGACAGCAGCATGAAGAGGTGCAAGCAGGATGTATTGAGGTGATGGCAGGGTGAATTTAAGACTGAAAACAACTCTCAGTCGTGTAAGTATAGTGACTCATCAACAGTCTATGATACAGCATTGACTATCCAGCCGGGGCAGTTAGTCATTAAGCTTTCATATCTTTTTCTTTTTCTTTTCTTTACTGTCCAGCTACAGAAGTGGCAGTCGAGCACTGTGAGGCACATTAGAAGAGACTGACTCACCTCAGAGTGGCATGCAGTAAGTATGCATTAGGTCTGCATTAGGTCTGAATGCAAGGCAGACAAGTATATTCAATCCATTACTATGTTTCATCTTGAGCAATCATATCTAGACTTTTAGATCAAGAATGCATGCTAATGCATTAATTAGTATATTAACTAACTAATATCCCTTTGTGACTACATTAGGCATTGAGTACACCAGGTTAATTGTTTGTAGGTTTAATACCCAAAAAACAGACATTATAGTTTTACAGGATATTATTTCTAAAATATTAACTGAAATGCTGCATGACATTATCAATTCAATCATTGCAAATACATTTAATAACTTTGAAGGCAAATATCTGATATGGCTTACTCAAATAAATCATTCCATATGTCATATAATGCCATTGTGACTGAATGATTTTGACCCATCAAAGTCTTCACATCATATCCTGATTTGGCAAAGGTGCACATATTTATCCCTCTTATTTGTGTATTGCAATTATAAAATAATGTGACATGCCATAAATCTAATTCTCTCTTTTTTTGTCTCCTCCACACTGTGTGCTTTTTTGTAAAAAAAAAAAAATAAAATAAATAAATATATATATATATATATATATATATATATATATATATATTTATATATATATATATATATTTATATATATATATATATATATATATATATATATACATATATGTATATATATATATATATATATATATATATATATATATATATATACACACACACACACACACACACACACACACACACACACACACACACACACACACACACACACACACACACACAGGTCCCTATCAGTTGATCGAGTTTTCAGAAACTTGAACTCCATGTCGTAGATCCCATATGATTGAATTTTTAAAAACCTGAAGCTTTAGAATGGAGATTGAAGTTCAAGCAGGATTGGAAAATGTACCCTTTTCCTCACTGTAGTGTGATCTCGGAATTGGTATATATAATTTGCAGGGGGTGGGGTGTGCAAGCTTACTCCCCAGTAAAAATGTAAAAAAGGTAGATTTATAAATATATATATATATATATACATATATCTTACACACGCACATATATGCATATATATTTAATAAATTGCTGCTGAAAACAAAATGACCATCAGCACAGGGAGCTAGACCAACCATAATGGTTCATCTCATCATACCACCACAGGTGGTTGCACCAACATCACCACAGGCAGCACAGAAACACAGCATGTCTGGGTCACAACTTGTCAGTGCTGCTTCCAACCTCCTGCACTAACTACTCATTCTGTGTCAGGTAGCTATTGGGAGCAGTAGGAGTGGAGGTGGTGATTTTTGTCACCCATCAGTAGCTAACAGGGCTTGGGGGAGAGACATAATGGAGAGGGGCCTTAGTATCCGAATCAGAAGGCTTGAAAAGGTCTTGTGTTGTATCATGAAATTGATGCCACATCACAACACTGACCCAGGCAACTGACACTAGAGACACTGATGACTGTTCTGAGTACTAGATTCGCACTGTTCTCAAGTTGGACATGAATGAATCTCCGATGACCACTACCTCACCCTGTCATTCCTAAGCACATTCTCCAACATATCTCTCTCTCTCTTCAAAAATGAGAAAAGAAAAGAAAAAATGGGCACCTATCCCCCCCCCCAAAAAAAAAATTACTACCCATACACAGCTCTCCACTTCAGCTATGAACATCATTTTGACACACATGATTTGGTCCAATTGGCTATACAGCATTATTATGTTGCTGTTGTTGTTATCACCCATCTTTGGTGGGGTAATCTATAAACTCATGAAATTCTGTATACAATTCTACATTTATCTTGTGAAGCTCTTCCACCACCGTCCTGAAAACTCCTGAATTATTCCCCATATGTCCTACCCTCTGTTTGACTCCCATCTTCATCATTGTCTTATTAACCATTTTTTCCCACATTTAATCTGGTCAAAAATAGATTCACACACAACACTGATGGCCTGAAATGGTCCATCAAAAAGTTTTCACTTTTGCTCCTCAGCATTTGCGCTGAGATTGGCATTGCACACCAATGCTGAGTAACAATGAATGGCATTGTCCACCCTAAGGCAAAAATTGGTGTGCTTTTGTCATCAAAAGCACTAGTTCACTTACCTTCATGAAAATGCGTTTAAACCTGCTGCACTATAGGAATACAGAGTAAAGGCACTACTTAGAAACAATTAATCTAAATGAGTTCTTAGGCTGCTGGATGTAAGGAACTGGAAGTTCCTATGTGTTGTGCTGAGGAAATTCTCCTGTGTCTAGACTGATGTTATTTGCATTGTGTCAATGTCTCCATTGCAACCATATGTCAAGTTATTATTTCATGTTATTTTATATTCCTAGAATATGTTTAACTGCAAATGTCTGTATTTATCTCCAGTTACAACATTTCATGAACATAGCATTTTAATAGTGCATCAAGAAAGCATTTCCAAAAATATTCCACCCCCAACAGGGAGACTTAGTAAGTCACTCTTTTCCTGCTTATTTCTTAATCTTATTTTTGCTCCCCTACCCCTTCGTTCTTCCTATAGCAAACACTTTATTTTACAATACATTACAGTAATGAGTAATGAGGAAACACCTAAGATTAACACATCATAAAGATGATCATAAATGCCCCATAGGCAAAAATCTTTGTATTTCTTTCTCCTTCTCTTTCTGCCACTCTCTCTTCCACCTTCTGCTTCAATAAGTTATCTCTGTCTCTTTAGTTGTGTGTTGTAAAGTGTGTGAATTAGAAATCCCTTTATAGTGTGATAATGCCCAGATCTATAGACTTACATTTGCATACTTTCATGGGTTTTAATCCCAAAATATTTGAAACAGTTATTGACTGGTTTTATTAGACTTGTTTATGTGTAGCTGCAGCCTACATATTGTATTGTGCCACATTTATCCTTTTGTTATAATTTACTTGATCTCTGCCTCCATTTCCCCTTTTATATCATTTCCCACTTCTATGCTATCAGTCTGTTGCCTCAGCATTTGTGCAATGCTTGGCACTGAGCAGCACCTGTAACTTAGGGAAAAGGAAGTGCACAGCTTATGGCAAAATATTATGCTTTTGTGTTCAACCACATTACTATGGTGCCCTTCATCCTACTTTGCCTAGTCTCATTGCACTATGTGCAGTCAGAATAGTTAGTTGAATGTACACCATGTGGGACATTACATTTGCAAATGTTAAGGACCATGCTGCCTAAAATTTCTTTCCTTCATGACAGATCCATAAATCATGACTCATAACACCTAAAGTTAAAGCATCTCTTTTTTGCACTGGATCATTTATTATGTTGCTGGATGTAATCTACAGCTTATACTATGTTAACATTTTCATTACTGTAATGAAGCCTAATGCCTACTTTCTCCCTTGTCTGACCATGTTGTGGCTGGCACTTCAAAACAGTAAAATTAAAGCTGTAAAGTAACATTGCTTCTGTGCTGTGTTAACATAATTTACATGTTTGTAAAATGTCTTTTGTATAGTGTCAAGAGTTCAAATCCAGAAATGTGTGGAATTCATATATAATGTTTTATTTATATTGCTATTCTATCACTAACCAAATACTACTCATTTCTGTTATCAGCACTACGTATTTTCAAACACTCCTACTACATTAAGCTAATCCCCATCTCTTCAGCTCTCTAAATTGTGTAGACTCAAGGATGAGTCAGTTTATCCAATATTAAATAATAGTATGTTCTTACATTAAGCATATGGCTTATGAATGTCTCCAAGCATATATCTGTATCTTAGTTACCAAAGTGTATTTTGTAAATTACTGCAATTACTTGTATATGTCCTGTAATCTAAAATGTGTTTTTCTTCTTTTTAGTACTTCTAACTGTATTTCCTAATATGTGTAGAGTGTAATCTGTAACTCTTACTGCTAACAAGTGGAGCTTTTCTACCCGGGCCTCTGCTAAAAAAGGACTTGTGTCCTGTTGGACTTTCCCAGTAAAATAAAATAAAATAAATAAGTAAAATTATGTGTTTAAGTATTGTTTATATATTTTAGCAACTCACCATTATCCTGTTTATGTCTCAGTCATGTTTCTACTTTTCGACCACTGCACACTCACTATCAGAAGTACATTACTGAACATAGCACGACCAAATACTTATCAGGAAAAATACAGCAGTTGCACAACAGAGAGATGTTAAAAAAAACGGCTCAGAAAAAATATAACATTCTTTGTCTCTCTTTATCCCTGTCTCCATGTCACTCTGTTCCCACTTTTGTATCATGACTTTTACTGTTTCACATGTATTATGCTACTGGATGTAATGTACACATTGTAGGATTTTGCAATTGTCATGAGTGCAATGAAGACTAATAGATGCATTCTCCTTTTCTTCAGTCTGTTGTTAGATTTGAACTTTGTAAAGTAGGAGTTCCTATGTATAATACTCAGGCCTGTAGATTCGTATTGGAATACTGTTGAAGTTCAAATCCAGATTGATGCCAAAGTGCTATTGAATGTTTTGTATGACTCCTTTATGTGTGTTGGCCACACATTTTATTAACACACCGTTTACATGCTGCTATATTAATTTGGTTGCTTCCTATTTGGAACACTGTCGCTTGCAGATCATCACCAAATAATTACGAAGACAAACCGAAGAGTAACACAACACAAAGATGGCAGAAATGGGCTATAATTAAATCTCTTCCTAAGTCTCTATCTCTGCCTCAAGATTTCTCTTCCTCATTTAGTGTCCTCAGGTTTTATGCAAAGGTTCGCATCATGAGCCAGTGGTGAATGATGGTAAATGTCATTTCACATCTTATGGCAAAAGCTGAAGATTTTACTTTCAGCCACACTAGCATGATTCACATTGAGCAAACGTATTTAGCCCCACTGTACTATAGAAATATGGACTGATAGCATTATTGCGAGACAGTTTGTGCAATATACATATTAGGCCAATAGATGTCATATACACCTTATGGGATGTTACACCTGTCACAATGTGATGAAGGCTGATGCCTACATTTTCCCTTGCTTCAATCTGGTGTCAGTTTCCTTTCAAATGTGTCAGTTAAACCTATAAATTCTTGAACTCCTCCTTCTCTACACTTTTATTTTATACTGTAAGGATGCTAATCCAGATGTATGTCATACATTTATTTAATGTTTACACATATTAATGGTATGTGTGTAAGTGTGCACTGCATTTGTTGCCAAACAACAGTATCCTCCTTATGTCCTCATCATATATTTACAATTCTACATCACATATTGGACACATTTTATTGTACAATGCACTATATCTGAAGTGTTGCAGAGCTTCAAAGGACGTACACATTTATGCATATCAATGTTTGTTGTTATCATTCCTAACCTTGAGAATATCTTAAAAATCACTGACAAGTGGAGGCATTAGAAAAAGCCACAGATCTGCTTTTGTAAATTTATATAGGTCAGAAAATGCAGGATAACACAACAAAAATATGTGAAGAAATGAACCCTAAACTAATCTCTTAATATCTCTGTATGTGTATCTCTGTCTCCAAATGACCCCCTCTTTCCACCCCTTCTGTGTCATCAAGTAAACCTCCTTGATTCAAACTGTTTCCATAAGCAATAACATGCTTGATCCCACATATGTTTTAGAATATAACTGTATCATACATAAAAGGAGTGAAAGACTGCAACTTTCTTGACAAGCGTGTAAACTGTGACACATGAAACATGACAGTACATGTCTGCCCAGCTGTGTTATGAATGCCACAGCTAGGAACCCACACCCTGTACGTACGGATACCTCAACTACACTACCACAGTCAACAGAACATGCTTGGGTACAGGTGTCCAAGACAGACACTGACCATGTTATGTAATACATGTTGCATACATGTCAACTGGAGCACCTCACTGGCCCTCTGCAAGAGGCAACCAGATGATTGGATGTTACATGTAACTCTTACCCTGAGGATCACCCTTGTGGTATCTGTTGATAGATGGCCTGCTGGCAAATGGCAGGTGGCATGATACCACTGTACACACATCCCCTACTCTTCCCATCTCTCCATGGACAATATCCTGGTACAGACCCATGAACACCTGCACCTATTGACCCCAGTACTGACAAATGTGTACATGTGCATTACTGAGAATAACAGTGTCTATGTGTTTGTAGACCTGTAGTTGATAATACCATGAGGCCCTTTACACCCCACCACACCCACCATTGCCATAGTTAGATATGGCTGCTGCTGTAATGGACATTACATGTACCTTGTTACACTCTTCACCCTATGGGCTACCTGGAGCTTGCAGTACCAGCACAACACTGTTGTACAAAAGGGTTGATAGGCATGGGATGCCCTCTGAGTTCTGTGTGTGTATGTGTGCAAGTGTGTATATTTGTAGGATACAGCATTCTGAGGCCAGATTCTTCTAATACAATACACCTTGCCACACACTATCAGTGATGTTGCTGACCATAAGAGAGCCATGACAATGCATCACCATACTATCCCTGTGGCATGTTCATTAGATGCATATCCCTGTAGTAGCACTCTTAAGATAGACAAGGGTTGTGTTGCAGTCCTGGTCAATGTGTGATGATGGGTATGTCAGAGTATTATCATGGGTTTCAGTGAGTACAATATCCACTGTGGGGTGTGGGTGCTGGGTATACTGTCTTTACACCATGGTACCCACAGTACATGTCCCATGTTCCACTGTATGGGTACCACTGTCACCATCAGCCATACATGTAACTGATAACACTATCCAGCCCAGTGATGCATATGCTGTGTGCAACTTATCTGTAACAGAATGGACACACTGACAAGTTAGTTAGCATTGATAAGCCCAGGTCTCTCATATGTGTGTATGATTATGTGTTTGTCAATGTGTATATGACAGTATGTCAAACTATGTATTGTTCATAAACAGCCGGTACATCCCTGATTACTATACTGTACAGGGCCTGTTGATGTTTTTCACTTAACATGTAATCTGGAACACACCTCATCCTAAAAGCTTTGCAGTGTGTGCAATTAAAGCCACACACATCAGTAGCACTACATACCTAGGTTGGGGTTCTAGTCCCAGTGTTGCCAAGTAAGAGTGTGTGTGTATGTGAAGGGATCTACTTCAGTTTGCAGAATATACATGTCCAAGGAGGTCATCTGTCCAAGAACTGCCTGGTAAATGCTAACATTTCACAAGTATCATCCTGTGGAAATTCATTCCATCACAACTAGTAGTAGATGTGTAAATGTCCTCTTCCCCACTGTATAGCTGTAACAGTGATACTGGGGTTGGTATATATAGCCAGGTGTGGATCTTGTGGACACAGCCACCATAATTGCAGTTATTGTTGAATGTATCCCCCCACTTAGTTGGCTGTAATACTGTACAGTTTATGTTAACAAGTTAAGTAGTTGTCAATCACACTATTTGTGGTTCTACACCACCTCACACCTTCCAAAGGGTAGGGCTGTGCCACCCACACCAGCACATCTATGTTTACCTAGTTGAGGATTGTACTACATTGGGAAGGGGACATATACCCTGCCAGTACCATTGTCAATGACATTAAACTAGCAAACTGCTTATTTCCTAATGTGCTGTTGTGCCTATTCTGTCTTGGTGGAATTACATGGGCTAAAATGGGTTCCTTGCACAAGTACATACATCCATGTGTACAGTATTTTCTGTGTATTACATCAACACCAAAGCCTCTGTGTGTATTATACACAAACATGTGGTGTGTACCACCCGGTACACTTACCATTGTCCACTGTAAAAGGGCTGCTGACCTCAGCCACCATGCACTCACCTGTTTATACTCCCAGACCTATCAGGGATGTGACACATGCAGTAACTGTTATACAGACCTGTGACATGTGTTCAGCTGTATCCAGGATATGGCACAGTCAAGGTGTCACCACAGTGCCATACCCCTTATAGGAAACAACAGCAGACCAACATCTTGATGACATATGGACACCTTACAACACAAACAGAATACATTATGGAGACCACAATCACTCAGTGTTAATAACAGCTATAATGCATCATGGCTGGACAGTTACACTTCCTGACACGTAAGCATTAAACTTTAGTGTTGAAAACATGTTACACAGCATTACATTGCTACACCATAGTACACTCACCCTGTGCATCAGAACCATATTAGCCTGTCCATGCATTGATGTTATGGATGACAGGGATGTGGCACAGGTATCATCATATGCACAGGATGTGTTGTTGGTTTGCCAGAGAACTAGGCTAAGCCATACATTTGACATTGTGTGTGTGTGTGTGTGTGTGTGTGTGTGTGTGTGTGTGTGTGTGTGTGATGGGGTTTCATTATTAATTGGGTTGTTGTGATGTGGTGTGTGTAGGTATGGGGTTGCCCTAGCTGTGTTGGTGATGTGTGTATGCATGCACACAGTTCTGCCATGTGGCTGCCCTATACAGGGGTCTGTTGGACAGCTGCAGACTGTACCTGGCAGGGTGTGCAGTTCACCGTCTTTGGCCACAGACACAAGAACTGTGCCTGCCAGGGGTTCCAGGGGCACAACCAGGTACAAGCCACAATAGGGTACTCTCCCCTGATGATGACATATGTCCACTGGATCCATGCCTCTCTTGGGACCAGGCAGGACCACATGCACGTGGCCTGATGTCTTGTGGTGAAGACAGCACCCCCCCTGCAGTGCTGCGGCTGATACTGCCACTATCGGAGTGACTCTGACTTCTTGCACGTCCACGTCAACTTCCAGCTGTTGGTGTTGCTGGCCTATGTCCACGTGGCCATCGCACTACTCCCAACATATGCACAAGCACAGATATTCTACAGTCGAGGATTCCCACCATCTCACCCAACTGTCTATCCATGGCCTCTGCAAAATAATGGTGGGCACCTCCAAGATCACAGATGTTGTCAATAACAGCAGAATGAGTAGCCCTCTGCAGTCTCAGACCCTGTCTGGTATACCATTCCATACATGCCTGCACCTCCATGATGGCCTGAAGCATACATCTGGTGGCACCAGATGTGGCATTTCTGCCAGGTGCATGATGACCAGTAGCCCTCCTATGACTGCCCCTGAACATCTGCCTGTGTGGTACCCCGCTGGACATCTGGCTATCGTTGCTGTGTCCAGAAACATGTGCCATAGACACTACACTGTTCTGTCCTATGCCACCACCTGCCAACGGTCCCTCATCTATGACCACTGGTGATGGGAATGTATAGGCAATGTGATGGTGTGTGGGGATGGGATGGATAACAGTGTGATTCAAACAATGCTGCAGCTTCAGCCCCTGACAACCCTACCTGTGCCTCAACACACTTATCATCAATATCAGTGTCTGTTTGCCTGCAGGAGGGACCCTGACCCACCTCGCCATATGTGAGGGGAAAACAAGAAATGCACTTTAAGACCTGTACATCATTGCTTAACAGTAGACACACACACACACACACACACACACACACAAACACACACACAAACACACTTATAAGTGAGGTGGTACAAAGATATTACACACAGACCTCCCATTACCCATTTGTCAACATGCATGACATATGGCACTCAACAGCATGCAGTGCAGCAATAGTCAATCCCTGATACCAACAATATACATCTCTGTGATGCATGGGTTGTGTTAGTAGGTGATACCCCTTCCCCTGGAACACACTGCACCCATGTACACAGTATTGCTGTGCACCTGTTCAGCACCCTGACATGTACTGTGCACCACACCTCACAGGTGTACACACCATTGCTGAATGTGTATATGTGTGTCAGTTATGTTTGCTCTGCTTCTCACAGCCCCTATGTGTTTGTCCGACACATACCTGGGATGATATGTGGACTGATGTCATTAATGAATGCCTGATGTCTGATTTACAGATCTCATCATCAGCGGTGCATGTATGGCCAATAAAATACAATTACACTGACAATCTTCAAACCTTACTGTGGCTATGAGGAGTGTACACACCCTTATTGACATGACACCCTCTTCCCATATATGCCATGGGGCCACATTACTGCATATGTTAACATTACATGAACCTGATATGTGAGATATGACCTGTGCAATCAAATGAATATCAAACAAATGCATTAGTTGTGCAGATGCTGATTGAGATGCATACAATTTGTGGGTGCATACATGTGCGCACCCTTATCATGATGGTTTGTTGCTCCAGCTAAGTGTACTACAGCAGTCAATATTCCTGGAAGGGGTATACTAGCATGGGACATCTGAATTTTCCAGTATTTGGTCACTCTGCCCTATAAATGTCCCCTGTCTCTGCATGAATGCAAGGTCAACTCATGTGCACAGCCCCTGGAGGTCACACAATGCTGTCACTATTGCTGTGGAGTCAGGGTTATGTCTGCCACAATTCATGACTTTGACTGTGCGCAGATATAGCCATTCTTAGTGAGCTTCGGATGTCTGCTTCAGTTCAATGTTGTGTTTCAGGATGATACCCCCTCCCCATCCTCAGCCTTTTTGCAGATGCTTGACAACTATGGGCTACACATGTGCTCATTTTGCAGTGTCCCAAATTCTGAACACCATGTGTACCAGCCTAGTCCCTGCTAATAAATGGCAAACATACAGGTGTACACTGGTACCAGCAAGGTACAGATGGGGATTGTGGACCTGAGGTGGGGTGAGGTGTTGCTTGTGCAGCATATGTATCTTAATTGATACTGTCTGTAGGTTTCCAACTTGGTCTTGGTATACCAATACACATTGCAACACATGCCTTTGGGGGACTTTTGATGTTATGCATACGTTACCTGTAGAGAGCCTTGGCTGATGTTTCCTGTAGAACAACTGTCCCTTCTGATTACCCTAACCCATGGGCCACAATTATGCAGAGTCCAGGTGATTGTCGACACAGATACTGCACGGCCAGTACTTGCTAGACATTCCTGCAACTCTCTCACTGTTGCGGCATGTTACTAGGCAGCCTGCATGACCAGCTTGCGACATGTGTCATCATCTATCTTGGATAGCCATCTGTTTATTTTCTACATTAATCTTGTCCCATACATCCTCGCCACATACATGACTGTCTGCACTGTTTGCCATGGTATATGCAATGGTGAGGTAAGGCTACATATCCAACTCCTGTGTGCTACCTGTTGGGTATGGGATCCATTCCATTGCTTGTAAGATGTGTGCATGCCACGGCTGCCTCTGTTGCAGATAAGTGGGCACATTTGATGGACAAATGTCTTGAACAACAGACTATTTCTTTGTGTGACATTGAGGACCTGTACTTGCTGGAAGGTCCATACTCATGAAGAGTGAATGCTGTCAGTACCTCAAAAGTTGCTTCCACAATATGCTATTTGAAGTGTATGCACACATATGCTTCCAGTGTTTGTTAAGATATGTATTCCCCATATTTGCTGTCCTAACATAGAATTCCATAGCACACATCTGTTGCTCATGTTAGGACCACATTACATGCTGTAAGGGTTGTGGAATGTGGCATTGTGATATGCCATTGTGTAGAAATCTAACAGCTGCCATTGTAATTGTGGTATATACACTGTTGTAGCACTGTATAAGGGTGATGTTTCAGACATGTTCCTACTGTAGGCCATTTGTCCCACCTTTATGTTCATATCCGTGCACACATCTTGAAATGACAGGTTAGTTATATTGCAGGACTCTTACATACCCTTCATATATGCCACCATGGTGACCACTGTAATGCAGTGTAGTTAGCAGCAATAATAAGTGAACGTGTACAGCATGCATTATGGGTAGGTGTGTTAAATGTGTGCATGGCAAATATCATGGCCATAACATGGCCGGTGTATTGGCAAACCTGAACAAACAACACCATACTCACCAGCTACAGGCTGCTGCCCCAGAGGTATACCAGAGGGACCTACATAGATGTGTGAGAGATGTGATGTCAGTAGCCACACCTGTGGCACTGGTACAGGGTGGAAGTAGCATTACAGTACATCAACAGTACAAACCCACAATACTACAAAATATGCACATCATTATGCACATCTGTTTACTACTACAACTCAACAACAGACCATATATATTTTATCTCACATATGCATGACTAAACTCTAAAGATGCAGATGGATAAGCAAAAGTGGTCTACTGAAGTGCCCTGTGGCCTTACCTGCATGTTCCTCATTCATTGTGTGGGTAGTACCCACCTCCACAATGCTCTCCACAGGGTCTTGTGTTTGTGGGTGGGCAGGTTCCCCAAGGCTGGCGAGGAGCTCCTCAGCATGTGTCAGGGGTGTTGGATGGCGTGACCCCCCCTGTGGCTAGCTGGTCCCTCCTAACAACATCAATATGCTAACGGGCATGGCGGAGTAGGTCAGTGCACTGATGTCGGACCTGCTCATAACTACGATTATGCAGGCCGACATCGTTTACCCTGTGGACAAGCTCATTCTACAGGGCAGTCCTCTCCTGCCAATCATGGGCTGTATGTCCAAACTGGGTGTGGTACTGCTGCACCAGGTGTTGTACAATCACCTCATTCTCCTGGGGGGAGTAAACTGGCAAGTGCTCCCATGACATGGTGCCTGAAAGACATAAAGAGGAAAAAAGGTCTAAGCATCTTATACTGCAAGGATATAATAGTTGTTAATACACATCTCTGTCTCCCCCCCACCATATCTGCAACAATAATCTGAACACA